>NC_061839.1:9139500-9144500 GCF_019202785.1 Penaeus chinensis
GATATTTTTTTACTACTTTTGTGTGAACGAATATCTAATTTTTGGGTTTATATTTTCTAAAGGGGTATATAATGACGGCAGTTACATAGCATATGTATACATATAAAGAAATATAGAAGTATATATATGTATAAAGAAATGTGTGGTGATTTTGTGTGCATTTCCTTTATGATAATAAATATGATTAAAGTGTAATCGTGTCCACTTTGTCTGCTTTCGAGATCTATAAAGAGTACCATTTAAAACAAATCCTTGTATATGGAAAGATAAATGCAGGCCAATAAGAAAATAAGCATCGGTCAGCTGATCACACGCACACACACCCGTATATCTATCTGTCAATCTATCTGTGTATGATGTATCTGTATGTTTATATTTATATCTATCCATCTATGTGTGTGTGTGTGTTCATTTATTTATATAATATATGTATATATGTATATATATATATATGTATACATATGTGTATATACGTATATATATGTATACATATGTCTATATATGTATATATATATAAATATATATATGCATATATATATATATATATATATATATATATATATATATATATGTGTGTGTGTGTGTGTGTGTGTGTGTGTGTGTGTGTGAATATATATATATATATATATATATATATATATATATATATATATATATATATATATATAAAAATATATATATGTGTATATATATAAATATATATATATATATGTATATATATAAATATATATATGTATATATATAACTATATATGTGTGTGTATATATATAAATATATATATGTAAATATATGACTACCGCGATGGTCCAGTGGTTAGAGCTCTGGACTCCGACCCTCGTGGTCCCGAGTTCAATTCCCCGTCGCGGCGGTCGTAAAAATGCCTGCGCTATGACTGCTGCCCCCCCCCCCCCCCCCTCCCCGAGAAACCGACATATCGCATCAAACGCATGTGTCGTAGGGGAAGTCACCGCCGTGTCACAGGTGTTAGCTGAACCGTGGTTGATTAGGAAGGGCATCCAATCAGGTAAGGGTGGCACTGCCATATAACCTCTCAATAGTGAATTGAGAGAGAGGCCTATGTCTTGCAGTGGAATGAATGGCTGTTAAGAAGAAAAAAAAAAAAAAAAAAAAAAAAATATATATATATATATATATATATATATATATATATATATATATAATATGTAAGTATATGTACACACACACAAACACACACACACACAAATATATATTTATGTATATATATATATATATTTGTGTGTGCCATCATGGCCCCATGTTGATATCATGTAATTGGCTGGGTTTGCATAGGTGCTACTTAGCATAGTGGCCCTCTTCGCCACTGATATATATATATATATATATATATATATTTATATATATATATATCATTTATATATATGTATATATATATATATATATATATATATATGTGTGTGTGTGTGTGTGTGTGTGTGTGAGTGTGTGTAACCCAACTATATATATAAGGCTACGGGAATAAGTATGCTAATATTATCCTGTATATCTATTGTTATATACTACAAATCTTATATAATCTTAAATATTGTCATATGCATCTATTCCCCTCGCACATATATGTATATGCATGTAAGCATGTCCATTGCTTTACCTGTTTTTCCATCTCTTCCTGCCACACTAGACATTGAGGGGAGGGAAGTGGGGAGGAGTGAGACGGAGCAAGAAATAAGAGAAGTGGAGAATAGGAAGGAGAGGGGGATAGGAGGAGAGGGGAAGAGGAAAAGAAAAGATGGGGAGGAGAAATGTATTTGCGTGTGTGTATATGAAAAAAATATATATGTATATATATGTATATATGTGTGTGTGTGTGTGTGTGTTGCTGGAAAATATTATCTCATCTTAAACCGGAAATATTTCTAGTATTCATAGTGAATTAAATGACCTAGTTTTGGTATCACCTCAATCAAGATGTCTGTATAATGCAAGATGGTTATCCAAAGCAAGAAAGTTCAAATCTAACACTCCAGTATCTTGCAAGTTTTATGCTCTTAAACGTCATCATGGTTTCATATCAATGCAAATTATTCATGTCAAGCTGGGACAAGAAGCTTTTTCTGATTCAACTTATTCTCTTTACCCAGAATATTTTATTTCATCGGCTGTACGTATCTGATGGACAAATAATATAATATACAAGGATACAATAGACTGATATTTGTTAAAAGCTATGATGACCAGAGAGACCATAAAATTGCCGACAATTGAACGCATAGAAAATCTCATTTCGTCGTGTATTCTATATAATTACCATAACTGTAACATTATTACCCAAAGAAAATTATAATACACGCACACAAAAATATATACATACATACATACATACTTATATATATATATATATATATATATATATATATATATATATAGAGAGAGAGAGAGAGAGAGAGAGAGAGAGAGAGAGAGAGGTGTGTATATACACACACACACATACACACTCACACATTCTATCTATCTATCATCTATGTATTTTTTTTTCTAACAGCCACTCATTTCACTGCAGGACATAGGCCTCTCTCAATTCACTACTGAGAGGTTATATGGTAGTGTCACCCTTGCCTGATTGGATGCCCTTCCTAATCAACCACGGTTCGGGGCGCTAACACTTGTGCCACGGCGGTGACTTCCCCTACGACATCTGCGTTTGACTTTTCAAGGCGATATGTCGTTTTCTCGAGCTCGAGCCAGCAGTCAGAGCGCAGGCATTTTTACGACTGCCGCGACGAGGAATTGAACTCGGGACCACGAAGGTCGGAGTCCAGTGTTCTAACCACTGGACCATCGCGGCAATCCTATGTGTGTGTATATACATACATACATACATACATACATACACATATAAACAGTCATGCATATGTGTATATGTATATATATGCATATATATATATATATATATATATATATATATATGCATACATATATATAGATATATATGTATATATATGTACACGCACACACACATTTTATATATATATATATATATATATATATATATATATATATATATATATATATTTATATATATTACACACATTGTACATATATATGTATATATATACATATATGTATATAAGTATGTATGTATGTATATATCAAGTCCATACTAGGTATAAAGCCATCCATAGCTAGGGGCCCGGGATACTCCCGCGGGGCTTAGAAACCAAGTGCGAAGGAAACAAAAGAGTCTCGTTCACTCTTCAAAAATATATATTTTTTTTTTTTCGAGATTTCTGTAAAAATAGTCAGACCATTAAAGCCCTTTTCACGAATATGATACAAACAAAATATGATAAGAAAAAGACAAATTAGTAAAACATTGTATACATATCATATATGTATATACATATATATATTATATATGTATATACGTATATATATTATATATGTATATACGTATATATATTATATATGTATATACTATATATATTATATATGTATATACATATATATATTATATATGTATATACGTATATATATTATATATGTATATACGTATATATATATTATATATGTATATACGTATATATATTATATATGTATATACGCATATATATATTATATATGTATATACTATATATATTATATATGTATATACGTATACATATTATATATGTATATACGTATATATATTATATATGTATATACGTATATATATTATATATGTATATACGTATATATATTATATATGTATATACTATATGTATTATATATGTATATACGTATATATATTATATATGTATATACTATATATATTATATATGTGTATATATATTATATATGTATATACGTATATATATATTATATATGTATATACGTATATATATTATATATGCATATACGTATATATATTATATATGTATATACGTATATATATTATATATGTATATACGTATATATATTATATATGTATATACGTAAAAATATGTAGTATATATATTATATATGTATATACGTAAAAATATGTAGTATATATATTATATATGTATATACGTAAAAATATGTAGTATATATATTATATATGTATATACGTAAAAATATGTAGTATATATATTATATATGTATATACGTAAAAATATGTAGTATATATATTATATATGTATATACGTAAAAATATGTAGTATATATCTGTACTGTGTGTATCGTAGTATTTATCGTTCTTTCATAACGTTATGTAGCTAGCTTCCCCTCTCAGTACACAAAACCACTCATCTCTAGAGCTAATCGATTTGATAAGCCTAATTCAGGTTGGAAGGAGCAGACTCTTTTTTCTAGCACTCTTATTTGAATATAGTTTCTCGGGCCAAGAGTTTTAAATTAAAACTCAAGTTCAGATCTTGCCACGTGCAGGCCTGGAGGCGTTTAGTCAAATTAGATCCTAGGATTCGATCAACGGCAAGAAACACTCCTGCTATATATATGTTTTTGCCCGTCCGTTTGTTGCGCTATATATAGTGTAAAGAGAAATAGAGTGATATAGATTTGTATGAATAAACATGTATATATGTTCCACACTCACACACAAACACACAGATATCCACACATGCGTTGCTCGACGGACCTTTTCCATGCATAGTTATTACGTGGAAAATATATTTCGTTGTATCCTAGAGGATTGGATTCACTCTCATGAATCTCATTCCTCAGCTTCCTACTTATTCCTTTTTATCTTTATCTCTCCCTCACCATATATATATATATATATATATATATATATATATATATATGTGTGTGTGTGTGTGTGTGTGTGTGTGTGTGTGTGTGTGTGTGTGTGTGTGTATATATGCGCGCGTGTGTGTGTGTGTGTCTACATACACACACATATATACATATATGTGTATGTGTATACATACATACATACAAACATAAATGTGTGTGTGTGTGTGTGTGTGTGTGTGTGTGTGTACACACACACACACACACATATAATCATATATAAACACGTAAATCTTTATAAAGTATGTATT
>NC_061839.1:9172000-9174500 GCF_019202785.1 Penaeus chinensis
AAGGATAACGCTCGTGGACAAAGAGAAATGATAACGAGTGGTATGCATAATGAGCAGAAAGGAAGTTTCATTAGTGTATAATTAACAATTCATACACCTAGATGTAACATATGAGGGCCTGACCATACGTACTGAAACATTGTAAAGGTTTTCTTATTTGGATGTTTTATAAATTCGATTTGCATTAATCATGAGCGCATTTAAATTTGACGAGTTTGTAGAAAGTCCTTCATTAGAGGCTATTGAGGATTGTGACATGAGGAAAGCCGACTGGGTTCAGTTAGCTCGACATTTTGACGTAACAATTCGAGCAGCGTGGCGCAAGAGTGAAATTAAGAAAGCGGTTATTACTCATTTAGTAGCATCAGGTCTGCTTGAGGATAAGGCATTGATGTTGTGTGATCCTGAAGATAAGAGTTTACGGGTAATGGAGATTGAGTTGGAGAGAGAGAAGTTAAAAGACAGAGAAAGAGAGCGAAATTTTCAGTTGCAATTAATGGAAAGGAAAAGGGAATTGCAGGTGCAGGAGCATGATTTTGATCTCACGAAAGTAATTAAGTTCGTCCCAAATTTTGACGAGTCTGATCCTGAGGAATATTTCGGACAGTTTGAGCACGTGGCAAACACTCTGAAGTGGCCACGTGACTACTGGCCCATACTTATTCAGTCGAGTCTAAAGGGGAAGGGGCGTTCTGTCTACCTCTCTCTGGCGAGGCCATGATATACATTTTGTTTGGATTCCATCGCATGTTGGAATCCCTAGGTATGACCATGATGATCGCCTAGCCAAGTCAGCATGTGACAAGCAAAGTGTGGATATAGATCTTGAGGCACCTCTTTCTATGATTTTATACATCATTCAAGCTTCCTTCAAAGAGGTTTGGCTGAGTTTATTCATTCTCAACGCCCTGAAAGCTGTAGCGTAAAGCACTTTGACTGGTTTACGCAAAATTCATTCATCTATGGTTTATATAAAACAAGAACAAGACAGTGTAATTGCAAGAATCAGGCTTGGGTATAGATTGTATTGGCAGGTCAGTACAGTTTGTAATGTAGAAGAAACTAAGTGTAAACTGTGTAATGAAGAATATAAGCGAACACTTGTACATTATATCTCAGAGTGCCATGTGCTACAGCCTTTCAGACCAGCATCAGGTACAGAGAACTATGTAATCATTTCATATCATCTAATGTCACAGAAGATATACTCATGTTGCATCCTAAATTTGGAATGTAGTATCACATGACCGCATATAAAATGTAGCAATGCTTTTCCACGACCAAGATGTACGCCGGTGTGGCAGATGAGTAGATAAAGGACTGTGTAACTGTTGAATACCATTATATATATGCATCAAATGTACCACAGCTTGCCCACGCCGGTGCAGTTAGCCAGGGTGGTAAATAAAGGACTAAACTAAAAAGGAAGAAAAAAAATCCCTACCACAAAGGAAATCAATTATCTCCAAACAGTCGATAGCGTATCAAAGGAAGGACTCTAGGCTATGGTCTACTTACACCTCCCCCCTTTCTTCATCCCCCCGAAGGACTCCTCTTTCTTCTGCGAGAAGGCTTTGAAGCAATGCTCTTCTCTTACTTGCCTGCTCCAATATTGTTAAGACCGAAGGCAGAACGGTATATAATCACTCTCTTAAGTTTTCTTTTATATATTTACAGAGCGAAGTTGGAACGCTATATACGCGTATTACCTTTGCGCAAGTAATTGTATTTCAGTGTTTTATTAATAAATTCATACTTTATTTTGTAACTTATTTCTGGTATATGAGACAAAGCTTTCTGAAACACGATTCGATTACAATTTAGTAAGGATATGAATTATTTCAAAGTATTTCTCTAATACTGCTTGCACCCTTCGTCTTCTGTCCTCTTGTTTCATGCATGTGCTCCTGCATGGTAACAATATAGGATACACTCCCCTGTATAATATTGCTCCACAGATATCGTGTCTTCGCATGTCTTGCCGTTCGGTACAAGTCACTATGCATGTTATTGGCTCTCGTACCGTCCGAGGCTTATTTATCTCGATTTTTCTCCTAAATTGATTCAAATCCTCTTTCAACTACTTTCCATGTCTCCATGTCCACTTTCTTCTTCGCTTTCGCAAACTCTGCTCTGATAATATTTTCTTTGACTGTTTCTTTTTCCATTTTTCTTGATTGGAATTCACCTTTTTCCATTTTTTTCTCTCTCCTTTCCGTGCCATTTCGGATCACTTCTACTCCGGATCCAGTTGAGCAAGTAATTTAGACATCTCAGTTCTTATTCACTTAGAAAGAAAGCCTATTTTCGCGTGTTTAAGCATCTTCTCTTTGTGCTTTCGTGTCTAATGTGTTTTATGGGTTTCTCATGTGTGTGTCTGCATGATGGTGTGTGTGTCTGTGTCTTTTGAGTACGTTTATATGGTTTTCAGGGTTGTATGCCTTTCGTGACTTCATTAATAGTGATAATTATACCGAATATAGGTATGGTGAAAGAAATA
>NC_061839.1:9179500-9182000 GCF_019202785.1 Penaeus chinensis
CCTCTCTGGATGAGGGAAAGTTATACAGAAAAGGAATACATGATAAGGAATTATCTTCACAATACAAGAGATAGATTTGACAGTTTTGACTACATCTTCGTCAGAATTGCACGCATTTCTGACGAAGATATAATCGAAACCGGTCAAATACATTTCTCGAAATTCATACCTTTTCTACATTTGTCAACATGATTACCGTGTATTGTATGCAATGCCTTCAATCTCGTTGATTTCCTTCCACATACACACAAGAGAGATATAGAATAAGAGTTCGAAAAAGCGAGAGAGAGAGAGAGAGAGTGAGTGAGTGTGTGTGTGTGTGTGAGAGAGAGAGAGAGAGAGAGAGAGAGAGAGAGAGAGAGAGAGAGAGAGAGAGAGAGAGAGAGAGAGAGAGAGAGAGAGAGAGAGAGGATGAGCGTTGGTGAATGACTAAAGGAGGGAGAACCCAGACAGTGAGGAGCAGAGAGAAAATGAAAGAAATCGACAACAAAGAAGGGGAGAGGAAAACCTCATTAAAGATAATAAATTCAGGCACGACTTCGGGCCAGCTGCCAACCCGCTCAGCTATCTTGAGATCGACTGTCAATCGCGTCATCCTTTTTCCTCATTTGAATTGACATCTGCATTTTGATGCATGTGACTGGATTGCATAACCATTCAATAGGTAAATGCCAATAAATAAAGAACCTAATATAATACACTGCGCAGTGGTTCCTCTCTCTCCCTCTGGGTATATATATATATATGTATATATATCTATATATATGTATATATATATATGTATGCATACATACATACATACATATATATGTGTGTGTGTGTGTGTGTATATGTATTTATATATATATATATATATATATATATATATATATATATATATATGTTTATGCATTAAGATTGAAGATCTACACTAGAATCCATAAACATACATCTACATTACCACACTAACTCTTAACCGTCAGGACGGGCACACTCCCTGAGCACGGTCAGTTCCTCGGCGTTGTGCTTCGGAACGAGCTTGCCTGGAGGCGAGACAGGCGTGTTTGCGAGCTCCTTGGTTTCCACTGGAGGGCACCGCCACCCACGCAGCTAACATTATTAGTACTTTGAGTTCAGCCATTCGTAGGCGGGGCTTCGCGTGCTACGGAATATATGACGAGGCGTATACACGTGTAGGAGTCTTTCCTTTTTTGTCTTTCTGAATTTATGTATATTGATTTTTATTATTTTTGTTTTGATTCGCTCGCTCTCTCTCTCTCGCTCTCTCTCTCGCTCTCTCTCTCTCTCTCTCTCTCTCTCTCTCTCTCTCTCTCTCTCTCTCTCTCTCTCTCTCTCTCCCTCTCTCTCTCTCTCTCTCTCTCTCTCTCTCTCTCTCTCTCTCTCTCTCTCTCTCTCTCTCTCTCTCTCTCTCTCTCTCTCTCTCTATCTATCTATATATATATATATATATATATATATATATATATATATCTACCTATCCATATATCTATCTATCAACCTCTCACATCTACTAAACCATCAATCAATTAATCTATCTATGCATCTACCTGTCTCCATTGTTACCCTTCCCTCCCTTCCCTTTTCAGCCTCTACAACACCCCTCACTGTCTCGTCAGGATACCTATTCTTGCAGCAAGGTTCCCCGTCTTGACCGTCAATGAAGAAATGTTGGATAATTACATTCTCCGCGGTCAGAAAGATAGCCTTCAGAGGAAGTTACCGAGTCTACGAAGTGTCTGATGAAGGAGTCCCAGTCCTCCTGTAAAAGGGAACAAAGGCGAGATAGAAAAAAAAGAAATCACTTTTTTTCTTTTTCTTTTTTACCAAGTCGTTGCTTTATGGCTGGTCCTTACAAAACTCAACATACACATGTATTTCTATAGGAAGATGTATATACATACATACATATATTTATCGCACACAGACACACACACACACACACACACACACACACACACACACACACACACACACACACACACACACACACACACACACACACACACACACTCACACACACACACACACGCATATATAGATTCATTTATATATGTAGAGGGAAAGAGAGAGATATAGAGAGAGAGAAAGACAGATAGATAGATTGGTTGATAGATAGATAGACGGATATATATGTACATATAGATATATGGATGAATATGTGTGTATGTATATATATATATATATATATATATATATATATATATATATATATATACATGTACATATATGAATATGTGTATATATGTGATATATATATATATATATATATATATATATATATATATATATATATATATATATACACACATATTATAAGTATACACAAACACACACTTGGCATACGATTCAAAGACGATCGTCTTCATCTTCAGTGCTACGAAGAACGAACGAAATAAATTACATGAAAGCCAGACAAGCCAGTGAAAAAAAAGTTCAAAATTTAAAAAATCATAAAATAAGCGAAACAAAGAGAAAAATAAACGAAACAACAAGGGGCGTA
>NC_061839.1:9192000-9194500 GCF_019202785.1 Penaeus chinensis
GTAGAACTACGTATCGGTTTTTTTAAAATTCAAAACATTTTTTTTTTTTCGAATTTGTTTTGTTTATATGAGCTAGAGGTTTTCTCAGTAAAAGCAACATAGAAAATTTAATGATAACTGAGAAGGCTAGAGTTAACCTAACTTTGAAATTAAACAAAACTCTGTATAAAGATTCGTAATAAAGTACTCTTTCATCCTACCAAATTTCATTAAAATCTGTAAGACCATTTTCTATTTTTCAACAAAGGAGTTTAAATCGGCATTTTCTCAGGGACGGTCCCCTTAAGCCTTTAGTATGTAGTCCTCTTGTATGTGTACGCGGATAAAGGACAAATGGATGGACTAGTGATATAGATAGATAGATAGATGAATAAATACATTAATGGTAAATAATAAGATTATAATTGCGTCAGTTTTACCACTGAAACCAAGTCATATTCAAATCTGATAATTTGCTTATGGACTTACAATATTGGCTCAATTTAATAAAGGTAAATTCAGAAGATATAGAACTGGAGATGTATTAATTTAGTTTTCCTTACTTGTATTCAAATTTCCATTAGATATGTAATCCATTAAATAGATTGGACTCAATTTTTGTTGAATAAAGTTTTCAAACGGTATTGTGACTAAATTCTATATTTGAATAATATATGATTTATATTTGGCTACTATATTGCCTTTATTTCAAACAAACACACACATACTAACATGAACACACACAAACACACATCATGCTACGTTTCATTCTACTTTTTACTGCACTCCAGAGTATTTCATATTCGCACAGACATCCCTTATCACGTGCAGACTTCCTAGTTCTTACTGTTTTAACAAATCGCGGTGGGTGACCTTTTAAACCGACCTAGTAAAAGAATATCAAATGAGCATTTCGCGACACCGGCCTAATGACAGCTAATCATGTAGCCTGTACGTTTCAGCTTATTAATACGGGGAGCGGAGACGAGCAACACAAAATTGGCCTCTAAGGACAAAAGAAATATTAACCGCATGGGATGAATTGCTAAAGATTCTCTGTATAATAATTATACAAAAGTAAATGACTCGTGGTATGAAATGACATTAACTGACACCCCTCTTACATAGCAATAAACTCAAAAGAAAAAATAGAAAAAAAAAAAAACGTAGCTTTATCATAATCAACTATACTTGCAACGGCTCTAAAAAAAAAAAAAAAAAAAAAAAAAAAAAATGTGTTATGTTAAAATGTAAGTAATTAAAGGAGATGGTGGTGAAACCTCCGTCAACCATTGTGTATGTACCATTTAATAGTCCAAATTTACTTAATTGTCAATTGATTTACCTTTTTGCGTTCTGCCAACGATTTTCCAGCCTTGAAGCGCCATTCGTAAATGACTTGATATATTGTCAAGGAACAGACCTTTGTCGGATTGTTCATTTCCCCGTGGAAAAAGTATTGCAAATAGTATTGCGTGAGAAATTCTTCCAATCAATTCAAAATATATGATTTATATTATTTATAAGACTTATATTGTAAAGGGAAATTTATTTGGCTACTATATTGCCGTTATTTCAAACAAACACACACACACACATACTAACATGAACACACACAAACACAAACACAAACACACACACACACACACACACACACACACACACACACACACACACACATATATCCGTCTGTCTCGGTATATCTGTCTGTCTGTCGGTCTGTCTGTCTGTCTGTCTCTGTCTCTCTCTCTCTCTCTCTCTCTCTCTCTCTCTCTCTCTCTCTCTCTCTCTCTCTCTCTCTCTCTCTCTCTCCCTCTCTCCCTCTCTCTCTCTCTCTCTCTCGCTCTCTCTCTCTCCCTCTCTCTCTCTCTCTCTCTCTCTCTCTCTCTCTCTCCCTCTCTCTTTCTCTAGCTAAAAAGTTCAAAAATAAGATCAGCGGTTCTATAAGAAATGTTACCAAATTTATCTATATTTGCTTGTCTAAATGCAAATTAAGCCAATTACGCTAAAAATGCTTGTGCCAAGTACTTTGAAAGTACCATAGGGTGCGTTACTACATTTAGTAAGTATGTTTAATTTGCATAAATTTGCAAAAAAAAAAAAAAAAAAAAAATCTTCCACCTATTTTGCAATCTTAAACTAGATTTTTTCTTTGTTATAACTAGCTTCGTTGAGTAGACTAGTTCGTTTATGCTTACGGGAATAGATACAGTTTGTTGCTAACTTCAGTGGTGTAGCTTTAAGGTTTAAACATTATGAAAGAAGTCGTATTTCCACCAGATTACCAGTATGATTAGGTCCGCTTTGTAGTGTTAAGTAAGAGAGAGAGTGTTCGTGTTCTGACGGTTCGTTGTCATAATATCAGTAGATATACCTTGATATATATACACTGATTTCATTAATTCCGTAGGGTTGTCTTATGAAGGTTTTCCTCGACTAATTTGGTTCAAAACGTCTATAAAATGCCTGATTTTTCTTTCTCTCTATGTATATGTTTGTTTGTTTGTTTTTTTAAGATTTT
>NC_061839.1:9222000-9224500 GCF_019202785.1 Penaeus chinensis
CTATATTGCAACAGACATGACAACTATTCCTGTAGTAAATTGAATAATGCGTAGTGTTTGCTTTTGAATTACGATCATATAATCTGATTTACTATCATATCATTTGAATTATCATATAATTTGATTTAGTATCATATAATGTTTGCATTTGATTTATTATCATATAAACGAGAATTACTATTACTCCGTCTCTCTATATGTATGTCTGTCTGGCGGTCTATCTATATATCTATCTGTCGGTCAGTCATT
Source organism: Penaeus chinensis (assembly GCF_019202785.1). Lineage (NCBI taxonomy): Eukaryota > Metazoa > Arthropoda > Malacostraca > Decapoda > Penaeidae > Penaeus > Penaeus chinensis. The sequence goes on from NC_061839.1 coordinate 9,222,250, forward strand.
TCATTTGGATTGTGAAACTTCTTTATTGGATACAATTAAACTTTGCGCAGACCTCTTATCACATGAATGGTATTATTATCTCTGAGCCATTCATTGTTTCGTTCGTACTTAATAATTACTTGGAGAAATAGAAAGGTATTTAGCTTGTATAGTATTTTTTTTTTTTTTTTTTTAAACAGTCTTATTCTATTAAGATGGGGAGAAGGTTTATACTCCCCCCCCCCCCCCACACACACACAGAGACCTACGCTGCGGGGGAGGGGAGTTAAGCCTCTCTGTGGGTATGTATGTGTGCGTATGTGCGCGCGTGCATGTGTCTTTCTCTCTCTCTCTCTGTTTGTTTGTCTTTTGCGTGTATATATATCAATATAAATAAATAAAGAAAAAGATAAATATATATATATATATATATATATATAAAGAACTATATATATATATATATATATATAAAGAAATATATATATATATATATATATATATATATATATATATAAAACGCGATGGCATTAAATACTATAAGCGTAAGAAAAGGAAGGAAACAATGAGTAAGCAACATCAGATGGACAGTGTTCCTCGTGGCAAATGTAGAAGAGGATATGAATGAAAATGAATATCTTCACAGTTAGTACGTCTTTTACGATGTGGAAATATTCATTTTCAAGCAACGTTACTCTAACACATATTTCAACCCTAGAATGAACCATAATCACCTTAGGATTAAGCATGTGATATACTACAGCTATGGCTAAAAGGCTGAAGAGCAAAGAGATATAGCCATACCACACATACCAGACCCTGCTAAAAGTCTTTAGAGACGCTACTGTAGGTCAACAAGCCGTATTGGTTATCATGAAGAAGAGCATACACTTCCTGCCATCCCCGCAGCTCTCAGACTCGGCAAAGAAACAGAAAAGAATAGGCCTACAGTTAGAGGTGCTTAGTGGTGGCGGTCACTTTGTTTAGGCATAATATAGGTAAACAGATACCAACTAAAGGGAGGCTAATATCTAATGAAAAAAGATGATGCGATGAGACGACAAAGTATGAACATTAACGCACAGGCACATTCCCAGCGGGTTCTCATTTGGACGGCCAAATGACTGCGCGGACATACATACACACAGAGTCTTAACTCAGCCCCAACCCCCCACCGAGGAGTTCTATGTGTGTGTGTGTGTGTCGAAATCAGAGTAGGCCTATAATTCAGTAGATGAAAAAGATAAACAAACCGACGAAATAGCATCGGAATTCACCGAAGGGGAAACAAAAGATATCCAAGAGATTATCAACGCGGGTTTAGCAGAGGGAGAAGAAGGCAAAAAGAATGAGAAAACAAATTATATTTATAATGATACTGAATGATAACGGGTAGTAAAAATGCTAATTAATACTAATGGCAATGATAACCATAGTGTATAGTAATGATAATAATAGCAAAGAAGAGCGAGAGACGAATGAAAGGCGAAAGAAGTACACCCGTGTTTCCGCCTTTCCATATGTATGGGAAGTATGGGAGGCATGTGAAGTAGTTGGCCTTTCCGGATGCCGGCCTTGGAATGCAGCCACGTGCCAAGGAGAGCTCAAGTCTGAGTCCTATATGACAGTAATAGTAACGCCAGTATGACTTGATCTCTTGCTATAATAATGTTACGATGATATTAATGATGATAAAAATATAGTTGTGACGCTGGCAATAGCTGTGTTGCAGATGATACTCTCTTGCCACTATTGTTCCTGATAATAATGATGATAATGTTATAAAGCATATTGACAATAATTTATTAGATTAACGTATTCATGATAATGAGACCTCAGTCAACAGCCACAGAATATCAATTGCAAATATAATAACTATAATAACCGTAGTACTAATTATGTGAAAGGTAATGATAGCAAAAAGAGTAACAAAAGGAATAACTATAATAATATGATAATAACAAATCAAAATACAATAGTAATAGTAATAGTAATAGTAATAACAACAAAAACAACACCGCTAACAACAACAATAATGATTAATGATGATGATAATAATAACAACAATAATAATAACAAAAATGATGATAACAGTTACATAATAATGATGATTATGATAATAGCAACAATTTTAGTAACAACAATAATAATAATGATAATAATAATAATAATAATAATAATAATAATAATAATAATAATAATAATAATAATAATAATAATAATAATAATAATAATGACAAGAAGAAGACTAACAAGAACAACAACAACAACAAAA
>NC_061839.1:9229500-9237000 GCF_019202785.1 Penaeus chinensis
AATGGTATCAATAGTCAGGCACGTATGCGAGATGAAACAAAGGAATCCTAACTATTTGCCTTCAATTGGCATTAACTTCTTGGCGATTTCTTCCCTGGTTGATGAAAACTTTGTGAGACAGCTACAACATTGCTTCTTAATGCTTGCTGTATTTTGCATGACACCATTATCAGCACCATAGGTTGAAAATCTGCAGACGAGCAGTATCTATTTAGAATATCAATCTAAAGATTAAGAAAGTCGTATATCATTCTCATGTTATAGCATATTGCTTTCAGAGATGCAACACTCGACGATGTGTCCACGTAACAATTCAGGCTTCAGACTCATCCAAAGTCAGACTAATAAGTACCTCTTTTGCTATACTTTTTTGCGAATATATGCGGCACGCCATGGATGAGCTAAATTGGGGTATGGCAAGGCAGTAGAAACTCCCGTGGAAATGCATGGTATCTCGAAGCCTCAGTTAAAGGCCCAGAGAATCATATACAATGACCTAGACGTTTCTATGCTTGGCTTTGCTATGATGTCCGATGAATCAAAGAGCCTATACATGTATCATGCGGGTCGCACGGCCGGGCGCCGCACCTCAACCCTTAGCCATTCTTTTTTTTTTTTTTTTTTTTTTTTTTTTAGAAAATGTCGCATTCATTGATAAACTGGAAAAATGCCCTTCATACATACATACTATCCAAATATCCTAAAACGGGAAGATGCTAAGTCGAGCACTTCGCCACAAGGAGTAGGTAGGCTTACTGTGTCTTATTTGGAGGTTGAAAATTCATGTCCTTGGCGTCTTCATTATGATGCCGATTTGCGAGGACGCAGAACCGGAAACACAAACCATAATGTCTAAACAATCTCTATCTGCAATGATGGACGCTGAATATCAAGGAAATTTAACTGTGACAAACCAAAAGGGTGATAGAGTCAAAGCTGTCATTACCTCTGACATTTTAAACTTACTGTTGAACTCGCATGTCCCGTAAAACAATAATAATAATAATAATAATATCAATGCTATCTACAATGCAAAATGAAAGTTGTAAACGTTTCGGACACCCAACATAAGCGTAAGCGTGTGTCTACTTAAGGACCAATAAATCATGCTTGGTTAATATCCGTGCCGAGCTTGTTGACATTGCAGTATGTCAAACACCATATGACTCTTGTCGCGCCAGTATGACAAATGCAGCAGGTTTATTTCTCTTTCTATCATGGGATCTTTGATGTATATTTCCCTACACGCTTATGCATCAACACAATTATGAAGATGAAGAAAAAGGATAAAAAGAATTAGACAAATGGCATATAAGCTCTCACTGAAGAAAAATATACACGAGACGTAACTCCTTTAGCATCAAGGCCCATGAGTCAGCTTTTTCCTTTTATTTTTATTTTTTATTTTCTTTTCTTTTTTTGTTCTTAGTCTCATATTTCACTCGACACAGAATATAAACATAAGAGGATAATATTTACTACACTTTTTTATTAATGGAATATGGGATAATAGAAATATAATTTCCTCTGTGTTCTATTAGTCATAACTTTATGAGTGATTGGTAGTAATAAATGTGTAAGCGATAAATTTGTCATTCATATGGACACATGATATGAATAAATAGATAAATAAACACATATCGTTTTTATTCCATATTACTCTTTTCTTTTTTTGTTCTTAGTCTCATATTTCACTCGACACAGAATATAAACATAAGAGGATAATATTTACTACACTTTTTTATTAATGGAATATGGGATAATAGAAATATAATTTCCTCTGTGTTCTATTAGTCATAACTTTATGAGTGATTGGTAGTAATAAATGTGTAAGCGATAAATTTGTCATTCATATGGACACATGATATGAATAAATAGATAAATAAACACATATCGTTTTTATTCCATATTACTGTTTATACATTACTTATTCAAAAGTTCTCTGTTACGTACCCTCATAGAAAATAAATGTACAAATAAACAGATATATAAATAAATAAATAAAAACTCGGGTTGCTTAGGATAGTCCCGTCCAGCCAAAGATCCGATTCCAGCCCCAAGCCAGTTCTTTTAGCTTGCCTTTAAAAGCCCCAGAAATCTCGATCAGACTAAAAACACCAGCTCTCGGTTCTCCTGACGTTTCCAATATTTATTCAAATTTTGACGCTTACCCCCTGCTTTTCGCTCGCTCGCTCACCTCCGAGGGGCTTTAAAAAATAGGAGGAAAGTGCTGTGATATATATATATATAATGTCGGTCCTCTGAAATGTGGAAATCATTCTTGATCAGATTTTTAATTGTGGTGCATTTGATATTAATATTATTATTATGTCATTATTATAATATCATCATTGTTATCATTAGTATTACTGTTGTTGTTTTTGTTATCATTATTTTTTATATTTATATTTCTTGCCTTTCCTTTCCTTTTTATCCTTATCATTATTGTTGCTGCTGTTTTGTTTTGTTTTTCTCTCTAATTATTATTATTATTGTTAATTAGTACCCCTATTATTACCATTATAACTTTCACCATCAATATTTTCTTTGTTGAATCACTTTTTCGGAGGAGATCATGAAATCAAAATCGATCATGTGACCTCATCCATCTTTATTGCATATTGCTTTCTGCCTCTACGTGATCCACCTTAGAAACCAAACACCGCCAAAAGAGCATCGGGAAATCTCAGGACCCTAAGCTAACGCAGCTGGGTCAGCATTGCCCTGTTGCCCGAGAGATAACAGTGTCCTCGGTACTTATCTCAAGATTATCCCAAACTCACTGGATCTTTTACAACGCAGCTTCACGGGATCTCGCAGCTGCGGCGCCGCTGTGGATGTGTAATTCTGAAATACTGAAATCGTGGGAACTGGTTTGTGTTCGCAGTATTAGAGAACGGTGTCCGTTGATGGGATATAACTTCAAATGTTTATATATAATGGGAAGTGGAACAGGTCAGTATTTTAGAAGTTATTTGTGATTCGAGAGCATCTAACTTTGTTTATTTGGTTGGCTTATGGAGGGGTATTGGCTCTGGATTCATGTTGTTAAAAATATTAGATGATTTGGTAGAGTTACATAATCGCGAAGTATGGAATGACGTATCTTTATTCTCTTGTTCTGTGTGTGTGTCTGTGTGTGTGGGCGCGCGCGCGCGTGTGTGTGCGTGTGTGTGTGTGTGTGTGTGTGTGTGTGTGTGTGTGTGTGTGTGTGTGTGTTTGTCTGTTTTTCTGTCTGTCTGTCTGTCTTTCTGTCTGTCTGTCTGTCTGTCTGTCTGTCTGTCTGTCTGTCTGTCTGTCTGTCTGTCTGTCTGTCTGTCTGTCTGTCTGTCTGTCTGTCTCTTTCTCTCTCTCTATCCATCTATCTATCTATCCTACCCAGTTTTTTTCTGCTAGAGCTTCTACCGCTGAAGCAGAATCAGAATAATCTTGCAACGCCCTCCGATATTTAATGCGAACTGAAAATATTTTCTCTTCCAACGACGCTCGGTATATAGAAAACGTGTTCCCGAAAAAAAATGGTTACATGAATAATTCTCGGTGTGATATTAAAAAACTAAATTATATATAGTCATGATTGTTATTATTTTAAATCGGTTCGGCGAATCTAAAAGCGAAATATTAAAACCGTCTGACCTGAAAATGAATTTAGCGAAAACGTTTATTTCATATTTTTAACGTAATGCGTTCGTCCATTTTGTTCACATAGAAATGTGAATAAGAGCCAAAGAAAAGAGAGAGAGATGCAGACAGAAACGAAAAGATATGGTAAATAAAGATAAAGTGATTTGTTTAGTTTATCAAAGAGTTTATATACAAACTGATTTACACATACTGCGAAAAGCCGCTAGGAAATGATGTCTGAACATCTACAAACAGGATAACCTTCTGCCAACTAAAGAATACAACCAGTTAACCCATTCGCCCTCGATTTATGTTCTGTCCCCTGTGGTTTTTGGCGAAATCTGTTGCATGCAGATGGCTCCACATGTGCTCAGCCGGCAAGGAGTCTATCAGTAAGCCCTCGTTACCAATCCTGATTTTCCCATTCCTTGAATTGGCGGGAAAATGTGTTTTTTTATTAATACCATTTCTATCGACACTGTTATTATTGTTATTGATGTTGTGATTATTAAATTGTCATACAAATATTATAGACAATGAAATGATACAAAAGACCCTTTCCTAAAGTGAAGGAAAAGGGTAAACAGGTGAGATAGGTAGTTCTGATAACTGGCTATTTGGTGATTAAATTGATAAACTGGAAAAATGCCCTTCATACATACATACTATCCAAATATCCTAAAACGGGAAGATGCTAAGTCGAGCAGTTCGCCACAAGGAGTAGGGCCATCTATGTGTAAATACAATAAATAAACGTGTGTTGCAGTGGGCATGGCATGTATTCTTGCCACATGGGTCGAATGGGTTAAACTACCTGTACCTCCTGAAGAGCTGCCTGAAGTGTCGGTCTTATTAGGACAACTTTAGTCGAAAAAAAAAAAAAAAAAAAAACTTACGGTGATAACAATACTACTGTTTCTATGCATCGTTAATGTTTCAAGTAATACACCAATGGCTTTTTTTTTTTTTTTTGTAGCATCCCGAACCCTCAGACACTTTGATACATTGTTGATTTATTTAATTTCACGTAAAAGAAAGCAATAAAAAAACATAAAAGTATTTAATATCTTTGTATGAATTTTATTTACAAACAAAACATTGTGGAAGCTTCAAATAAAATGAAAAATGTACCTGCATTCTCTGCAATTTATATTGTTTATACACACGGCTCTTCGCTTCGCAAAGCTGTGAAAACTTTTAAATGAATTCTCAAATTCAGGCAAAACCCTTTTTATTTTCATATTTAAATACATTGTTCTTCAAATGAAAAGTGGAAGTTACCTAAGGTTTTGCGCCTTACCGTATCCACCGCGACTGAGTTCCGTGTCCGAATCAGACAGTTGGACAATTCCAATGATCACGAGAATTTACTTGTCTTATTGATTCAATTATATCATCAAATCAAGAGAGCTGGCTTTTATCTGATATTTTTGAGCCTGTAAGGTTATATCATCTGTGTACAGAATGATTTTGAAGACACTCATCCCACCGAAGTCAATAGTCATACGAATTGGACACGCTGGAAATACTTGCCATATCTTTCTAGTTCAAATTTAACCCATATCGAGTAAACATGTATTTGATATACTGCTATAAAGGCACCGAAACATTTTATGTACGTATACAATATATATATATATATATATATATATATATATATATATATTGTTTTTTTGTTAAGAAACCTAAAATGAGATTCGTAGTTAATGAAATTATGAATCCCTATCCGATACTACGTGAAATATATCTGAAAAATATCGCGCTATGATTGGCTAGCTGGAGTGTATCACATTGTATCAAGGTAGAGGCATACAAACAACGTGTATAATAGTGTTTGGGTTTCGAAAATGCCGCATAAAAAGGCCTTTAAAGTCGATTTCCGTGAAGCCGGTCATGGACTCGGACCTCTTTCGTTTTCCCTTTTAAGGATCTATTGACATCATCCCCAAATCCCTTCACATTACCCATTTATTAACACAACTAGAAGGGCCCCAGACTCTGTGAGAAACCAAACCAGAAAGTTATCGAGATCTCTCATAATTTTTCTGCACTTTTGTCTCTTGAAGACAAAGCTTGTTACAGAACACACACACACACACACACACACACACACACACACACACACACATACATACATATATATATATATATATATATTGTAAAAGCAAGAAACCCGAAGCCTCTTTACGAATACAGAACATAACAGCATGACAGAATCCGAAGGGACCGTCTTCTACAGGGCATTTTGTCTTGCTGCGTTTTTCCTTGAGGGAATTCGTCCTCATTAAGGCCAGGATTTGGAATTGAGTTTCTGGGGGCGGAAACCTGCTCCCTTCTTTAGCATTTCGTTTTTATGTGCCAAAAAATGCCCAAAGGGTATTTTTATTTCAATGTGTTCTAGATATATGCGAAGCGATTGAATACACGTTTCTTGATGACGAGAGAAACGTATGTAAATTTAATGGTAGACCTGAGAAACCAACAACATCAACTTTAAACCAACACCATTGATGCCATATTATTTATTATTTATTTGTATTATTCATTAAATGTTTATGACCAAACAAGCTACAATAACCACGTCCAAACATATAGCGCGTTTGTCTCTCTGCATGTATGTGCGCACATGCTTAAAAGTGCCTTTACATGTACATATGCATGTCTATCCACACCTTCCGATTTATGCGTAGATAACTATTCTAAAATGAGATAACTCTTGTTATTTTTTTTCTCTGTGCCGTATCAGAGCCTTACGTTGGCGACCATGTTTAATTTCATGGTTGTACAATTTGTACCACCGCCGTGGCACAAGCGTTAGGGCCGAACCACGGTTGATTAGGAAGGGCATCCACTCAGGCAAGGGTGACACTGCCATATAACCTCTCAATAATTGAAGTGAGAGAGGCGTATGTCCTGCAGTGGAATGAATGGCTGTGATTTTTATTTATTACTTTTTTTTTTCTCAAAAAACAAAAAAAAACTCATTGTCATTATATTTGAATAATCAAACGACATTATCTCCACCGTCTTTCACCCTTCCTCTCTCTCCCTGTCGCCCCACCCAGCTCCCGCTCACTGAGGACGCCGTCGAACCTCTTCATTCTGAACCTGGCCCTCAGCGACTTCTGCATGGTGGGCATCCTCGTCGTGTACGTCCACAACGCCTTTCACGACGGGCCTGCAGCTGGAAAGTTCGGTGGGTGTTCCCTTCGGGTTTTCGTAATCATTGTTGGTCTCCTTGTCCCTTTTTTTTTTTTTTTTTTTTTTTTTTTTGTTATCGTCTTTATCATCATCTTCAGCATCAGTATTATTAAAAGGATCAACAATTCATCTTCATCGTCATTATCATAAACATTATAATTTTCATCATTATCATGATCATCCTGACCTTTCATTTCTCCTCCCCCTCCTCCTCCTCCTCTTCCTACTCCGCCTCCTCCTCTTTTTCTTTTCTTTTTTTTCTACTTCTTCTTCTTCCTCCCTCCCTCCATCTCCTCTTCATTCTCCTACTCCTACTCTCTTTTTCCTCCTACTCCTCTTCTTTCACTTCCTCCACTTCTTCCTTCTTCTCCTCTTCCTTTTCCATCTCCTTTTCATCCTTCTTCTCCTCCTCTTCTACTTCGTCCTCTCCTACTCTTCCTCTTCCATTTCCTCTTACTCCTCCCTCCTCATCCTCCTCTCTCCCCCTCCTCCCCTACTCCCTTCTCCTACTCCTCCTCCCTCCATCTCCTCTTCCTCCACCTCCTCCTCTTTCTCCTCCTCCTCCTCCTCCTCCTACTCTTCTCTTCTTCCTCCTCCCCCTCCTTTATCTCTTCCAAGACTTTATGCCGTCTTTTAAATCAAAGCTTTACGCTAAAATAATAATACTGAAGAATA
>NC_061839.1:9252000-9257000 GCF_019202785.1 Penaeus chinensis
AGAATTTGTGTTCACGAGAGCGAGAAAACTTACCGGGTATGTTAGGGCTGTTGAATGTATCAGACATGCAGATGCGAGATTCATATATAACCCGGCCTCAAAATGTCTAAACATAACTTGTAGGTATTACTTAGTTGTTGGCAGGTTTTGCTAAACAAATCCAATCTGCTGACAATCTTCCACCATGCATGGGATCTGTAAAATAAATTCCTTTGTATATTCCGAAAGGACTACTTATTAATGTAAGAGACACCTGGATTTTTGTCTAGTATTAAACACAAGAAACGCTCCCAGTCCTTGCTGTTTTCAGTGTATATAACCCAAACACTTAAATGATCCTTTGAGAGACAGACATAAGGTTATATTATGAGTAATTAGATATATATGAAGATCCATAGAAAGAATTTTAAGTAAGAATTCTATTGCCATACATTACTTAACTTTCATCTGCTAAGTCAAGAGATGTAGCATCCCCATAGCAACAGCGTTGTTATCGTACATTATTGTTTTAAAATGCAGTTGTCGACCTAAAAGTTCACATGGTGTCTGTCTCTTTTCTTCTAGCAACAATATTACAATTAAAATGACAACAATATTACAACAATTATAATGGACTTCAAAACCAAATTTATATTAGAACACGAACAAGCTGTTACTTACTTTTCCTTCTAGGTTTTACATCACTACAGTTAGAAACTTTGTGCAAGCAATGGTCCTCTTAAAAATTCAATATCATAAATACTAATTGCCAGATAAAAGGACGGCATCAAACAAAAGATGCTTTAACGTGTACGATGGCAATAAATCATCAGGGAGGCTCGTTAACAATATTTTTCAGCATATATTTACTGGGGGATTATTGGTGTCTGCTGCATCGGTCACTGAAGTCACTGAATGCGCACTTATTAACATTGAAACGAGTTGTCTTTCATTTGACCTAGTTGATTTGCTCAAGAGTGAATGTCAATTTTCTGCCCAGTGTTTCCCCCTTCTGTACAAATGACCACAAAACTAGACTTTATTGGTTATGACTTGATTTGCTGCTTCATGTTTTCAATATAAAAGGAATTCATATTGCCTTGAATAAAGTAATATCATAGGAAGTAGCATTCGTTACATATATTTCTTACAATAATCGTGATGACATGATGACAACTGTCATAACACTTCATTTAGTTAATTGATTTTTAAAGCACTTCAGTAGAGATAAATAGTCAGGTCACTGTTATAGAATAGAATATAATAGTTATGTAATCACCATAGAGAATAATGCCATAAATTAGAAACTAGGTTAATTTTTCGATTATAGCAATCCCGGAAAATATTTTTATCATCAGATTCATTCTCGTGTTATGAGAACGAATCTAATGATTATTTCCACCGCATTCACTGCCAACAATCCTCATGAGATATATACCTATAGCAGGGGAGGGCATGAAGCAGATCAGGGAAATTTTGGGGGTGAAACAGGCTGAAATAAAAATAATATAGAACTAAAATGCGTTAACCCAGCACAAAAGCTTTGAAAGTCTACGCACCGACGTGCCAAGTTTCTTGGGGGGAAATCTACGGGTATCAAGTTCCGTTCGGAGCATCAGGCAAGAGCTTGCTGAATTGAGAAAAATGGTTTTAGAAATAAAATGTGATCGGGTAGTAGACAGGGAAAATATGATTTCTAATGTTGAAAATACGAAAGAGGTCTTTGATATTGTTATTACGCAAGATACCATCGACGACAGTGACAGTGAAAATAACGCCGACGAAGATATGCAGGAAACAGAAACGCTAATCATAGGATGTGATGGGGGCAAGAAAAACAATTATTTTCCTTTCATAGAATATACGTGGTGTCAACAGTAGAATTAATGACTTGCTTTACTATATTCATAACAATAATGATGACGTTATCTGTTTACAAGAGTCCTTCACATCAGCCACTAAAATGAAAACCGCCCCTAGAATTAGAGGGTACCACTCCTATAGGAACACAGGAATGACAGGCCTATTGACTAATGTCAGTGACACCATACCGCATAAGCTGGTGCAGAAGTCTGAGGACAGTAATGTGCAATATCAGCATTTTCTCTTTGCACAATGTATACGCAAGGTGTAGAAAGTTTCAAACTGGTTCACTGCCGAACTTTCAGAATCACGGCACAATATGCATGGGAGATTTTAACGCTAAACATTATATATTTGGAGACAGTCAATGCAATGAAAATGGCGAAGAGTTCCAAAATTGGGTGAACTATTGATCTATAACCATATATGATACAGAGAGGGAAACTCACGTGGCGAATGCTTGCAACAGAGCTCATCAATCGACTCTCAGGCACACCAATTGACACCTTGCAGATTCATAATCCTCTTGCACAAGCAGATATGCTCCTTAGTCAATGGGCTGGAGCGTCCAAATTGAGCTCACTTCCCACAAATATTCAGAATCACCTTAGGCAGTCTAAAATTGCACATGGATTTGCCATTGAGATTGAATGTTTTGATACCAACCCTTCAGACTTTGCTGAGATTACTGAGTGGGAACTGAACAATGAACTGTTCAAAGGAAAAGCGTTCGCTCCAGGTGAGGATGGAAGTACCTATAGAGTCCTCCGACTTATAGCTCTGGTACCTGGTAGTCCCGTTTTCACCTGTATAGGTTAAGTTTGTCACAAGTTATTCTGCCTGGCCCAATATCGAAATCAAACACTGATAAATACCACCCAAATTTCACTAACGTCATGTGTATACACAGTTCTAGAATTGATAATTTTGAACAGACTCAGGTACAGGTTACAAGGTAAATTATCTAACAGACTGTCTGGATTTCTATCAAGACGTAGCACACAACACTGCTCTGCTTAGTACTTTTCAAGCTCTGTGCTGTGTGGTGCAGCGGTAGCGTTCTCGTCTAGCAATCTTGCTGACCTGCGTTCGAATCCCTCGCCGCCAGTGGATGGTAACCCCGGCCATTCCTTGCACACAGGGGATAGTTTAGAAGCAAAATGAAACAGACGCTATGTCACACCAAGAATATCCATTGTTACAAATGGAATCAAAACTAAACTTTAATAAACTTTAAACTTTAATAAACTCTAATTCAGGAAAGCACACCGTTTTTCTTGAACTTAAGTCAGCTTTTGACATTGCAAACAGATAAGTATCTTTCGAACAGATCTGCAAGTCTCTTGTTCATGGGAGTGAAAAGTTCCATTTCACAATCTTTTGAACTTGGGATGCTATGCTGATGACATATGTGTCAGAGCATCATCACAAGAGAGGATGCAAATAATTCTCGACATTCTCACACCAAGGGCTCATGAGTGTGGACTAGTCACCTCCGCTGAGAATACAATGGCTCTCAACCCATGTTTCATACCCCTACCCACTTTTCGCATGGGTGACCAGGAGCCTGACATGTGTATATGTCATAGGTATAAATATCTCAGGGTGAACGTAAATGATGCAGACCTGATCCTTTCTGAAGAAGAGACTCTGGGAAAGAATGAAACCGTTGAAAGTTCTTGTCGGAAGAGATCATGGCATCAACTTTAAGATCGCTAGACTGTTTTACTTGGCTTTTATAAGGTCAGTTGTAGACTACACTTGTTGCAGTGTAAAGAATCAGAAATTGATAGCTTGGAGGTAGTGCAAAATGAAGCCATGAGGATTATCCTCGGCGCCCCGAGAACAGAAAGGATAGTGAATATGAGGTCAGAACTAAACCTACCATCCATTTCTGTTAGAATAATATTTATTTCCACCATATTTGGGGTCAAACCTCTAAGGCAACCCTTGTATCTTTCAGATTTCCAAAAACAACTGCAACGTACACAAAATCTCCATGAACATTACAAAGCTCAATGTCCCAATTAGTAAAATACCAAAGGGTCGATCCATTCCACCATGGAAAAATTCAACATTGATCGTGCACCTTACATGTCTACCACAAAAAAAAAAAAAAAAAAAAAAAAAAAAACAGTGTACATAAGTGGGTGTTAAGACAAATTGTGTTAGCAACGGTAAAGGAACACACAGACTTTATGATCGATGATGTATACGAGTGTTACGTTGACGGATCTATACAGTCTGGATACAAAGCTAGTTGTGCTTGTGCTGTATACAAAAATGACTTACTACATCAAATTAATATGAGAGTGCAAAATTGGGCCAGCACTTCACAAACAGAGTTGGCAGGTATACTCCTTGCAACGGAATTCTTAATGTCTCAGGGCTCTGGAGTAGTTTTGTGTGATTCTCAGAGTGCTCTTCGGACACTAAATTCTTTCAATGCAGGTGGCGATGAGGAAATTGTGAGTTGCATTAATCGTAACGTAACTTATGCAATAGAGCGCAATTTCAACAATCAATTTGTATGGATACCTTCTCATGTTGGCATACGCAAGCACGACCACGTCGACAAATTAGCGAAGGAAGCCTGTAACAAAGATACTCTGAACATAGATCTTGGGATGCCTCTTGGAAGGGTTGCACATATATTGAAAAGTTCTCATAAGGAAGAACTAGTAGATCTGACAAACGATCAAAGGCCTGTAAGCTGTACCATAAGGCACTGCGATAAGTACAGAGGTAGCAAGCTTTCCTATGGGTGGCACCGAAGTCAAACCAGACATTGTGACGTGGTTATTGCCAGGTTACATTTAGGTTACAGGATATGCTGGCAATTGCACGTTGCAATAATGCAAATGAATCTAAATATAGACTGTGTAACGAAGAAAACAAGCGAACGCTTGAGTATTATATTTCGGAATGTCATGTGATACAGCCTTCCAGACCACCTAACATGAGGTATAAAGAACTATGTAAATATTTCATTTCATCTAATACATTGGAAGATACACTCGTACTATATCCTAAATTTACTTTGTTAAACTGCCATAAACAATTAACAGTATTATGTAAATACAATGGCAAAAACATATCAACATAAGGTTTTTTTTTGTATGTATGATTTATATTTATATTTTACCATGCACAATTAC
>NC_061839.1:9299500-9304500 GCF_019202785.1 Penaeus chinensis
TATTCGTGTTTGTCTGGAATTATTATACGTGTAGTGAATCCATGTGAAAGAGGTAGTGCGCGTGTGGGCTGAATCTCAATATCCAACAAATAGCTGCGTTTGTGTCACTATACTCACTGAAGAATTGTCGTCCTCAGCACAAGAGATCACTCTTTTCCTTTTGCCTCTTTCAGATGTGGGACTTGACGGACCAGTCGTACAGCAGTTCCATGGGCCCTCTCATCCACCGACAGACTTCCTTCTCCAGTCATCCGGCCGTTCAGTCCACCGACGCCTCCCTGAGCCTGCACTCCACCCTCTCGCCGGGCAGCAACAGCCTAGCCGGCGAAACGTACCCGAAACGCAGCTTCTCATCCAACAGCTTCCGAAAGATGCCTCGTTCCTTCAACCTGTCCCACGACCCCGAGTTGGGCGCGAGTAGAAGCACCGGAAACTGTGACCGGAGGCGCCTGCAGACCACGGTTCTCGTCGAGTTCCCGGACAGGAAGCTGCCCTTCGACACCAGCCACTTTATCGAGAGTGCGATGAAGGACAAGATGAGCTTAACCAAGCATCCCCGTAAACCTCCCAATGGTTTTAGATTCTCACCGAGTGAAGTAGACTGTAATACGGGCAAAGAGCAACGTATTGGCCTTATCATGTCGCCCTCGACCAAGGGATACTCGAAAACCAAAAGCCTCCGACATAAAAAGAAACGGCACGAAGCAGCCAAGCCTCTTATGAAATGCGTCTCAAACGTGTCCCTGCCTTCGTCTGCCCTCGACCAAGGCCATCGCGTCTCACTGACCCAGCCGAGGGAGCTACATCCTTCAAAAACCTTCCCCAACATTTTTCTCCCCTCGGAAGAGCTCGAGGGCTTTCTCCCGCTTTCGACGTCCTTGTCCGTCACGGTCGAGTCGGCTAAGGATTCGGACTTATCCTCGTTGCTTATCCTCAACCGGCGCCTCTCCTGTGTGACCAAAGAAGGCTTGACCCGCTCCGTCGTCTCAAGCGTTGACCTCTCCCTTCCCTGTGCGCGGTATGTGAAGGAGTGTCGCTTGAGGAGCAAAAGCCTGCCCAACATCACCGATGAAGCCAAAGAAGAAGACAGCTCAGAGGAAAATCAGTACGAGCGCCTTTCCTTCTTCCTGATCTCAAAGCTGGAGAACCTCAGCTGGTGACGCCTCAGCCCAAAGGGGGTCTCTGAGAGCCGACATTACAACGGCCTAAGAGGAAGGTGTGGAAAATTAAACTTCACAACGTCAACGTTTGCATTTGAGTGTGTCATGTAGTTTGCTACTGGAGATAAAGCTTTAGTATATTTTTTTGTACTTATTTTTAAGCCTTTGTATCACAAAATGTATGAATCTATTTTAAAAGAAATGAAATTTAATATAATATTGTTATATAAGTATTTAGCTATTAGATTACTATTTTTAGCAAATAAATCGATGTAATCTTACAAATTAGACTGTACATATGGATGATAATGTGCAAGACTTGTCGCATGGTAATGAATCATAAACATGTTATTTTCTTCGAAATTTATTGAGAGTTCACAAATATAGTTTATAAATAACTTATGTTAAGAAGAAACAACTGCATTGATTGGTCTATGTCGTGTAGTCATCGATGTTAACACTAGTCACTCCTAGAGAAGAGAGCTCCAGACAAAGTAGAATGATTTGTCAGCCCAGAAATTAGAAACCGAAGACCCAGTGTCAAAGTGACCTTGCTGGAGATCTCAGGCTACTTTGTACGGAAATCTTATGCTTGTATTGTACACTAATCTCTCTGTGTGAATGTTCTGGACGAAAAGGGAATAATGACCTCTTTTGTTAAGAGAAAGGCGCCGCGATGGGAAGACTTTTAAGGATAGAAGGTACGGGTGGAATGTCTGAAGCGAGGATTTTATTGGACTTTTCGCCTCTTCATTAACACAAAAGTATTGGAAGTATCATTTTCGGTGAGTAGGATGAATGGCAAGGATTTGATAATGACGCGAGATATTTTAGATGATGTGTCTGGCCTTCTGTCTGTCCGAAGTGATTCTTGAAGTGCATGTGAATTTAAGCTTAAGGAGAGGATAATGATGAGCTGAAATTGCTATATCTGTAAGTGATGCAGACACATATATACATAAACAAACAGACACACTCATGGAAAAACAAGCAAAACAAACACACATATATATATATGAATATTCAAATAAACGAATACTTACACACAGTCACACTCAAAGAAACACACACACGAACACACCCTTGAACACGCACACACTCTAAAGTTAAAACGTGTCTAGAGTAGACAATGCTCACGCTCAAGTTGGTCTGTGGTTTCAGTAGATACAGAAATATTGTCTTTCGCCTTATCTTCATTCTCACGTGTGTCCTACATTCTCATATCTTAGAGTTTACGGCGTTCTTTCTAAGAGTGTGAAAGAAACTATTGTTTTGTACTTCCATTTATTTATTTTTTGAATAGGGTTTGCTGCATATTCCTGATACGAATTTATGAGTGAACAGATAACGCTGAATGGTTGATAGTGATGGTAAAATGTTTTTAAATTATGATTACGATATTGTCTGAGTAACTTATGACAAAATAGACGTAATTGCAGATCAATAAGAAGAGAGAAATATATATTTAATATTTTAAGAATGAAAATAACTTTAAATAAGTGTGTATAGTATTTTCATGTTCCATTTATTCTACATTTTTCTTTTTTCTTTCTTATACAGTTATTCCTGTCTACTATTTTTTTTTTTTTTTTTTTTTTTTTTTTTTTTTTTTCTTTTTTTTGTAATTATCAGCTGTGGTCGGGACACGCTGGTGTGAATGGCAAATTATTGTACTCTAAAAAAAAATATGTCAACAGCGCATAGGTGAGTTGTCAGTATCGTTTAAATGGCCTAATATACAAGCATCAGAACATACTGCCTAATGTATTCAATAATACGACACTACCTGTGTATCTAGTCATTCCAATTTCTTGAAACGCACGGAAGAGCTGTCTGCAGTATCTGAGTGCCGAATACACAAACACTATCATATATGCTAGGTAGTATATAAGTCTACTTACTGTATAATAGGCCATTCAAATAATATTGACCTCTGTTTCCTATGCTTTTCATGAAAGCGGACTCACTATTGGCCGCTAGGTTGCCAGGTCACAATATTTTATCTTGAAGACTCGTCACGACATAAATAGTTAAACCATTACGATTTTTATCCATGGCAGGTGGCGGTGTGTTAGAGCGCCATTTGGGTTCACAGCTCATGAGATTTAATAGACAAGTTTATTGATTAAACTGGTGTTCCCTTTCCTCCGTCTCCTAAAATGTTTATTTTTTCTGTGATAACCTGGATATATCAATACTATTTTGATTACAAAATGAAAGTTAAATATATAGTAATTGTATAGAAAATACATAACGCACAGTGTGATATGATAATATAGTGTTCGTTCGCCAGATTTACGTTGGTATTGGAACACTGCCACACATTTGCACGAATACATACGCGCTGTCGCTCGCTCAAACACGTACACACCCGTGCATGTATTTTAACAACAATCAGAAGCCAACTAACCACATACATATACCGACAGAAACGCTATGAGAGAGTCATGACTAAACAAAACAAACACATGCTGATACTCACGCTGACACAGTTTTACCGCAATACCACCTAAACTGTAGGAGATGGCGCTCACTTGCACTGACCAAGTTGCACATTGCAGGTGAGCGCCATGATCGTTGCCGGACACGCCAGAAAGATAGATAAGTGGATATATGTGGATGTAGATGTGGAGGGAATCCTCTGATAGCGCGGGCTCCTTCGACACCTTGCCTCGAGCGAATGTCCACTTTGTCTACAAGGGGAAAACTGGTCTGTTGGACTACGATCGAAGTAAGAGGGAACGAGTGGAGTAAATTCTTAGGTAGAACTTAAGGCTCTCGTTAGGTGTAAGGTTTCCGTATCCCAAAGCGAGATGAGGGGGAGCACTTGTCTCTAGGTCTAGATACTTGTTTCGTCGTTCCGCCGTTGCTAGGAGTTCGCGTGTTGAGATGAGACTCAATCAGTGAAAGCGCAGGGACGTCGGGCTCCGGTTTTTGGTAGCGGAAGCGAGGCTAGAAGAGTCTGTCTGATGGAGTCCGTCTGTCCTGTTGGTGTACGAGTTAGATAAGCTGTTTAGATGGCATATATGCATACTGTATATGCACATATATGTTTATATATATGAATATATACATACATACTTATATATACATATGTATACACATATATATATGTGTGTGTGTGTGTGTGTGTGTGTGTGTGTGTGTGTGTGTGTGTGTGTGTGTGTGTGTGTGTGTGTGTGTGTGTGTGTACGTATGTAGACGCATGCATGTATGTATATATGTATGCATACGTGTATATCTCCATATATCAAGAATCCACGATACTCCAAAGTCGTGATGTAACTATAATCTTGTGCTTAAGTAATAATTCCCTTGTTGATTGAGGAAAGAGAAGACGCTGGGAGAAAACGTTAACTAAGAATCTGAGCAGATAAAACGGCAGGTTTAGCGACCGCACTCATTGAGTCTTTCAGTGTACGTCAGCCTAGGTACTACATGGATATCTCTACCGCATATCAGTGCAATTGAGAGACGATTTATTTTCTTGCCAAACGTGTGAACTATCTGTCGATCTGTATGTTAATATCTTGTGTGTGTATCTGTTAGCCATAATTGATATTTTTGTCACAAATGTATTATGTATCATCTCATGAGCATACTGTAAGCCTCTGTGTCACACACTCATACAGCACAGTAAAATTAAAGACAAACATGACATAATAATTGTTTTATGTAAAGATTCCTTTTAAACATATCCATCAATAAAAATTTAAGTGTAGGAATATACCTTTCACTAGCCTTTTAACTAAAATGCGAAAAATATAATATATATATAAATATACATATACGTATGTATATATGTGTGTGTGTGTGTGTGTGTGTGTGTGTGCATGTTTG
>NC_061839.1:9329500-9332000 GCF_019202785.1 Penaeus chinensis
CCCTCTTTCTCTGCCCCTCTCCGTCCTCTCCGCCCCTCTCTCTTCTTCCTTTTTCCTTTCCTTCCTCCTTCTCTCTCCCTCTTTTCAGCATCTTAAACACACTGACCTGAAGAACGCCAACTGAAGAGCCAGTTGCAGGAAGGCGTCCGGAGAGCACTTGACTTTCTTCATGAAGTTCCTGCCGAAGCCGAGGTATCGGAGGATGCGGAAGTCCAGATCCTCCACCAGCCTGAGGAAGAGGATTGAGGTTTCCGTTATCATTTTCTTCTTCCCCGTGTTCGAAGTCGAGGATTTTGGCTTGCTTTGCATATAATTAATAAATTCAATTTATACTGCAAGAGCTTTGATAGCCTTCAAGCGTCAGTAATTAAGATTTCAGCACGTGATTAACACTGAAACAGGCTTTTTTAAGAAAATTAAAGACTTTCATATGTATGTGTGTGTGTAGAATACAGTCTGTAGATTAAGAAATCAATAAAAAGTATCACACACACACATATATATATATACATATAATTTTATATGGGCACGAGAGAAAAGGAAAATAAATGGTAATGAAGTGCAAATAACAGGAATGGAAGAGGACGAGAAAAGCCAAAAGGGGAGGAGGAGAGCCGTCCTTCCCCGCGCCTCACTTGTCCACATGGTCGGCCGCCTCCTGTATCCTCCTGTAAATGACGGGCGTGACCCTCCACTCGAGGCGCGTGGGCGAGGGCGCGGGCTCCTCGGGGGCGGGCAAGGCCTGTCCTTCGGGAACCGTCAGGCTGTCGTGCCGCTCGGATGTGCCCTCGCCGGGCGCCCTCTCCTCGTCGGCCTCCTCGGGCGGCGGCGGCTGCGTCTCGGCGGCGATGGCCTGCAGCACCTGCTCCACCAGCTGGATCACCACGATGCCCTCGGCGCACGAGTGCTCGTAGCAGAGGCCGCACCACCCGTCGCGCGTCACCACGAACTGGGGGCGGCGGAGTCCTACATCAGATGGCTATTTCGGAGGGTGTGCTTAGTTTGTGTTGTATGTAACCTTTCATTTACACACTTGATGAAGAGCTCCGGTTAAGAGATAACTTACACAATAAACAGTATATATAATGTATATAAATACTGTATATACATTATACACTCGATGGTTCTTTTATGTATACATATCATTATAGTTCACATTTTACGTACCTACAGTATAATTGGAAGAAGAAAAAATATTAATAGCATCCAGTCCTACATTCAAAAAAGTTTCTACAAAAAATAAAAAAATAAGGTCAGTATAAAAAGGATAAAACAGATATGAAATTATTAAATCCTTTCGCAGTAATTGGGTACAGTTGTCAGAAAAAAAAAATAGATATATATATATATTTCGACGTGGCATGAAAGAGGGAAATATTTCACAGTTATGCGGAGGGGTTTTGAGTACTCTGTTACACAGTTGCTGCAAATTGCAATACATGATGCACCTAATATGACAACTTATTCTATAAGCACCGACGGATATTCGGATTTCGTGTTTCGTTGCATATGAAACCTTCGCTGCTCAAACTACTTTCAATTTGAAAGAGAAAAAGAATATATATATATATATATATATATATATATATATCCGGTCACTCAATTTTATCTTTGATCTAAGGTATATTAGCTTTCCGAAAAAAAAACTAGATATTGAATTACTTTCAGTTAGAGGTATTTTAGTTGCTATTTATCAGAATTATTCGGATTGTTCCTCCCGCAACAAAATCACTGCAATCTATATATACATGAGGTTGCATTAAATATCCGACAGCGGATTTAAAACCAACAGATTTTTCTCGTTTATATCAAATAAAGTCATAATGCCCCAGGTAATGAATGAAGGTATAAAACACCTTATACTGCCACTACATAAAGCCTTGATTTCCTTAACGTATTGTTCCAAAGCGATTTCATTAAGACCATCGCACGACCTACCTGGATGGTCTTGTCGAACCACCTGTTGGCTGTGTTGTGGTTGTAACCGCCTCCGTGAATCATCTGGTGACCAGCGTTGACCTCGTCCCGCATGGTCACTTCCTGATTTGAAATGTTAAAAGTGAGGGAAATGTGACGATCAATGAATTAAGACTACTGTGGAAAAAAATAATAACCTTTGATATTATTTCTATTATCATTTTAATTCTTTTCATAAGTGTGATTGAAGTTGCTGATGTTCTAATCATCATTACTATTACCATTAATATTATATATTTTTGCTTATATTGTTGCTATTATCACCACCATCAACTTTACTGCAATTATTGTTATCACTATCATTATCGTCACTATTATTGTTGAAATTATCATTGTGAATTTAATGAATTACTACTGCTACTACTATTACTGCTACGGTTGTTGTTACTGCTGATACTACTACAAATACTACTACTACTACTGCTACTACTACTGCTATTACAACTGTATCATTATGTTTGATATCATTGTCCTCGTTATGCTATCATCATTATCATTATCATAATCATTAAACATAAACTTC
>NC_061839.1:9344500-9354500 GCF_019202785.1 Penaeus chinensis
AGCTCGCTGCGATGGCCGTCGCTCTGCTTCTTCTGACTCTCTGGGCGCTTCGTCTGTCGGAGGGAATTCGTCCTGGCTCTTTAGGAACCGGCGTAGATACAACACCGTTCCTGGACAACAGACGATCAGCACGGTCCTCGCCACGAGAAACCAATTTGCCCTCCGGCTGTGGGGCAATGCCATGTGCAACTTACGCCGAGGGCATGACAGTACCGATACCTAGTGTAGTGAGCATTCGGGCCCAGACCGACCTGCAGAGGTGGAACCCGAAACTGCTTCTTTTGGATGGCGATGGCAACAAAATGGCGAGTATTGGCATGAAGGAAAACCATAGCCGAATACTCTTGAATTTGAAACACCCAAGCATTAATGTGTCAGACACTACTTTCATTCCACATAGCTTTTATGAGGTAAATGAATGGTTACATTTCAACATTTTACTGACAGTTGATAAGACTTTTGTCGATATGTATGAGCCTCATACCTCGAGAAATCTGTTTAAAATTCCTGGTTTGTGTCAGCGAGTTCAAGTAACCGAATCGTCCACATTCGGTTACTCTCCTCAATTCCCGTCCATTCAGCAGACAACAGATCATGACTTCGCGATAAGTACTATCGTGGTGAACAGTGCCGATGTATCAGGGGGTGGTGAAACGACAACAACAACAGACAATGAGAAAAGTACTCGTATTGATCTTAACCCTATGATTTATGGACCGATAACAGGACTCTCTGTCTTATCTTGCATTGGGATACTCGTCTGTTTAATCAAAAAAATAAAGAGACGGCGACTTGCGAACGTTGAAGAGACGAATTCGGATCTAACATATGAATTCAACATCGTACTACCGAACCCAGGCCTTGGCAATGCCTCATCTCCACATGCCTCGGACATGGTCGTCCAAGGCTATCAGGGGGGCTGTCTCACACTTTCCGTTGCTTCAGGAACGAGATTTAAGAATAGTCTCAGCGATTCAGATTATCTTCACCATCATGACGGTATGCAGGCTAATGCAACAACAACACATCCCGGAATGCAGAATCCTTCACAAAATACAGTTTATTACAACATGTTCCAGGCAGACAAATCCCTTCCTCACTACATGAGTGAAAACAGTCTGTATGAGACTTGTTCTCTGCAGGAATAGATGTGCCTGTATTTGATGCTTTCATTTGAATTTTTGGCTCTCATAATCGGATACTTTTACGAGGATCCCTTTTCGGTGTGGACGATACTTCCCGACGTTCGTCTGGTCAACACACTAACGAGACCAACAGACATTTCCAGAATCGATAGACCTTCATCAGTTTAATGTACTGCTACGAAATTTTGTAATTCAACACTCATAATGTTAATGATTACTTACACATGTCGAATCTTATATATTTGTTGTGCAAAGGGATTTCTACTGATATATATATATATATATATATATATATATATATATGCATGTATGTATGTATATGTATATATGTATATATGTATGTGTATATATATATATATATATATATATATATATCCGTAATATATTCCTGTAATATCTCCAGCAAAGAAAAAAGTCTTCATAAGATTGTTTAAAATAAATTTTTCTTATATCATCTACTTTCCCTTAACAAGTGTACATATATAAATACACATAGACATGCACTTGCTTTTCTCTAAATACCATGGTAACCTTAATAAATGCACGGTTACAGGAATCATTCGATTGAAGAATGCATTTGAGGAATTTAATACAAAAATACTGTAATTAATTTACATGATAAAGAAGGAAGATTTGGAAAAAAAAAAAAAAAAAAAAAAAACAGGAACAAAATCAAAATATTTTAGACAGTCGTACTTAGCGTTACACTTAACGCATAAATCCATTTACACGGTGACGAGCTTAACATTCACCTGAAAGACTGAAGAAATACTATCAAATGCTCGAATACGGAAAGACCGATGCACTAATGATCGTTATGCTGCAATCCAGTGAGCTCTTTTTCTACCCTTTCCCTAGTTTTATTACACACATTATCCTCAAACTACATGTATATATATATATATACATATATATATATATATATATATATATATATATATATATATATATCACAGTTCGAAAGATATTTTGTAATTTAGTAACATACAATCGAGAGATAAATATTTGGATGTTTTTCTTGATACAGATAAAAACATTACGAGAGAGACGGGGAAGGTAAGTATGTTTCTATATATGAAAAACCAAGAAAGGAAAATATCAGTTAATCAAGGGAAAACTAAAGATAGTACTAGGTAACTAATTAAATATTCGCACACTTTCGCTCAGTATGCACTACAACTACAGCAATTTCTTTCCTTTGTTCACATACTTCAAACACAACCTATCATCCTTCCCACGACCCATTACCCCTAAAGGGAAGCAGTTCCCCTTTGCCCTTTAGCTTCATACACTTCTTATTCCTGATTTATTCGCACTTTGCCTCTTGGCTTCTCACGCTCTCTGTCTTCGTTCCCAGCGTACCATCCACAAAGGGGAAGCGGATTCTCTTTGCCTTTAACAGATAATTTCGTACCTCTATCTCATTAGCCAACAAGCGGATTGGAGTTTCCTTGACCTCTGCTTCATACGCTTTGCCCTTTTCTTGCCCCAGGCCAGGACGCCCGAGGGAAAGCGGTTCCTGCCCCAGTCTTTAGCTTCAACCAAGAGCGTTTCCTGCCCTAGTCTTTAGCTTTGACCAAGAGCGTTTCCCCTTAGCTGCAACCCCCTCCCCCCTTCACCCTCCACCTACCCACGCCATCCAGCCCAGCCCCCACTAAGGCTCGGAGTCCCCTTTGCCTTACCTCCGCACAGAAGCTGTCTGCTCTGGGCCCACGTGCGCCTGTTCTCCGCCGTCATGACCCCGACGGGAGGGGGGTCGGAGCCCTCGTACTCGTCCACCTCCCGAAGGATCTCGCGCATCTGGGACACCACCTGCTGCAGCGTCATCTTCACGCCCTCCACCACCACCTCCACCCGGTAGATCTGCGGCCGGGGTTGGGGGTTAGATACTGCTTGGATATATATACAGTAAATACTTGTACACTACATCGATTTATATATTCTTACAGTATATGCGAAAATATATATATATATATATATATATATATATATACATATATATTTATATATATGTGTGTGTGTGTGTGTGTGTGTGTGTGTGTGTGTGCGTGTGTACAGTGCCGGAATAAGACTAGATGTTGACAACATAGAATTTTAAAAGAGCCAGTTGTTTTGATTATGCACAAAAACAGTGCACCGTAATTTTTAAAGGAAAATTATGGAAAATTAAACTTTGCCTCCTCCCTCATACCATACAGGAGTTAAATGTACTTATAAATGATCAACTTCTAAATGATCAACTAAATGATAGTGATAATAATAACAACAAAAAATAATAATAATAGTAATAATAATAATTGATATAAACAATAAAATAATGATAAAAAATAATGTTGATACTGATAACAACAATAACAATAATAGTAATAATTTTTAAGAAATATATAATGTGATAATGGTAATAATAATGATGGTAATAACGATAATAATAATAACAATAATGATGAAGATGATGATGATGGTAATGATAATAATAATAATGATAATAATAATAATAATAATAATAATAATAATAATGATAATTAAAATAATAATAATAAAAAAGTAATAATAATAATAATGACAATAATGAGGATGATGATGTTGATAAAATAATAATAATAGTAATAATAATAATGATAATAATAATTATGATAATAATAATAATAATAATAATAAAAATTATAATAATAATAACAATAATGATAATAATAATAATAATAATAGAAATAATAATTGTACTGATAATTCCAAAAAACACAACAATGACAACAATGACATAATAACAACTGAAATAATGACAATAATAGAGATAATAATAATAATGAGGATAACAATGACAATAACTAAAATAATGATACTAATACTAATACTGATACTACTGATAATAATCATAATGATAATAATCATAATAATTATAATGATAATAACAACAACAATAACAATGACAATAAATAGTTATCATAATAATGATGATAAGAACAATGATGATAATGATAATAACAATAATGATAGCAATGATAATATAATGATAATAATAATAATAATAATAATAATAATAATGATAGTAATAATAATAATAATAATAACAATAATAATAATAATAATAATAATAATAGCAACAATAATGATGATGATAATAAAAACAATAACGATGTTAATAATAATAATAAGGATTATCATAATAATAATGATAAAAAGTAATAAGAATAGTGATAGTAATAATTATAATAATAATGATAATAATAGTAATAAGAATAGTAATAATAATAATGATAATGGTAATAATAATAATAATAATAATAATAATAATAACAATAAAAATAATCACTATTATAATAATGATAATTGTAATGATAATAATGATGATTGAAATCATAATAATAACTACAATAATGATAATAACAATAATAGTAATAATAATGATAACAAAATATAGCAATAAAGATATTCATTAAAATTTTGATAATGATGAAAATGATGATGGGGATAATAATAATAATAATGATAATGATAATGATAATAATAATAATAATAATAATTATTATTATTATTATTATTATTATTATCATAATCATAATAACTATGATAATAATTATCATTATCACAATAATAATCATAATGCATAATCATAATGGTAACAATAATAACAATAATGATAGTGATACTACTATTACTACCGCTACTACTACTACTTCTTCTACTACTATTACTATTATAATAATAATAATATTATTATTAATAATAATAATAATGATGATGATAATAATAATAATGAAAATAATAATAATAATAAAAACAGGATGATTAATAATGATGATAAGAATATTAACAATAACGCTAGTCATACTGATAATAAAGCCAATAATATCCCATTGTTTTACTAAATTGAACTCGCTAGATCTAAAAGTATTTTATTTCTTATTTTGAAGACGTGTGAGGCCTCCCAGCTCCCAAGCCTCACGCCAAGAGGCAGATGAGAGAGGTTTGGTAAGCTCAAACCGGCTGTGTAAAATTCTACAGTTCACAATTCCTTCCTTAAAGACATGGTATGATACTGTTCAATGGCGTAATGATTGAAAAATAATCATAAATGTTGAAATTAATAGTATGTTATCGGTAAAAGAAGGCATTATTCTGAAATGGAATGCAGGGGAAATTAGTCCAGTTTAACAAAGGCTCATGAATGTTAGATATGTACGCTACGGCGAGAGGCCACTTACATTCTGAAGCCCTTGGTATATCCGGCACCGTATGTACAATATAAATGTAGTGTCCAAATTACAAGTATGTTCAATACGCCTAAATAAGGGTACACATGATATGAATATAACAGCTACTCCTGAGTTAGCATAGAAAACGATGAAATACCACCACGGAAGAAAATGGGTACAAGGTTGAAACACTGGAGGAACTACAGTATTTACAACAATTTCCAGAAAAGTATATCAATCTGAATAAAATGCCTACGTGATTCTTGTAGTAAACGATGATGTGCTGATTTTCTTTCTGAAACTCTCCTACCGAGAGTAACTTGTCCTTGGGGATCGCCGGCCGTCGGTAAGACGAGAACACCCGATTGTACTGAGCCATGCACATCGGCTGGTGCTTCTCCCTGGCGCTGCAGCGGTCGACGTCCAGGTCGCCTCTGGGGGAGCGATAGTACGTATTGCTTCCGCTTTGCTTTAAGTGCGTGTGGAGAGGGGTGATTTAAATACTCTCTCTCTCTCTCACATGTGTGTTTGCGCGATTATTAAAGATAGTTGGTGGCGGGGTATGTAAGGTCCAGTAAGGTAAGCACTTCTACTGTCATAAAAAACGTGATACATTTTTCATTAAATGCAAAAGATGAAACTACACACACACACACACATATATATATGCGTGTATGTGTGTTTATATATGCACATATATATCTATATATATATACATATATACATATATATTCATATATACATATATATTTACATATACATATTTATATATATATATACATATACATGTCTATATATATATACAAATACATATCTATATATACATATATATTTATATATAAACATATACATTTACATATATATATATATATATATGTGTGTGTGTGTGTGTGTGTGTGTGTGTGTGTGTGTGTGTGTGTGTGTGTGTGTAGTGCAAACACACACACACACACACACACACACACACACACACACACACACACACACACACACACACACATATATATATATATATATATATATATATATATAAATATATATAAATATATTTATAGATATATGTACATATATATATAAATATATATATAGATATAGATATATACATATATATACACACACATGTATATAAATATATTTATATATATATTCTTGTTATCTAATCTTGTTATAACACACCTAATCATTCATGAATGCAGATAATTTCACCAAGACTATAAACCAGGCATGTTCTCTCTCTCTCTCTCTTTCTCTCTCTCTCTCTCTCTCTCTCTCTCTCTCTCTCTCTCTCTCTCTCTCTCTCTCTCTCTCTCTCTCTCTCTCTCTCTCTCTCTCTCTTTCTATCCTAACACTACATTTGGAGACTATTATTTAATTGAATATCCTGGTTAAATAAAAATTAAAACATGGACTGTAAACCGATGGATGAATCTGCAAGATAACATGTAGATAGACAGAGAGATAGATATGCAAGTACGTGAGTAGATGGATAAAAATATAGACCGAAACAGAGCTAGGCAGAGTGGTAGATGTAGATGCAGATATGCAGATATGCAGATAAACAAATAAATACAACACATATGTACATGTGTGTGTGTGTGTGTGATAGTGTGTGTGGGGGAGAGGGGATCCATGTGTGCGGAATTGTCTATCTGCATGTCTGTCTCTAGCAATATACCTATATCTGCCATTCTAAGTAGCTCTATCTCATTTTTTCTGTTCATCTACTCACCTATTTATCTATCTGTCTGTCTCCATGTCATATTATATTTAGTCTATCAATTTACAGTCCATTTTTATTGTTCACTTCTTACATTTGAGGTCTGTAAGAATCAAAGATATCATTTAAGAATCATCGATAAGATATATGCATGTGTTTAACTACAAAATTACAGATATATCGCAAATAGAGGACAATGGTCTGGTTTTCTTTCTTAATACTTCTGTTTTTGTAATCATCATATTTAATTGTTGATGTTGATATTATAAAACATTCTATCACTAACACTAACATCCCTCATATTTCTTTAATCGTCCGTACCTGAAAATCACTTTCAAATGATCATATCACACAGACACCGATCATATTATTATCAATATCAATTATATCCAACGGCCAGCAATAAAGCGCCGAATCATACAAAGCACGTACAGAAGAGAAGGAGAACAATTAGCTATGAGACGATAATCAGAGAGAAAAGAGCAACTAACAGTTCAATCCTCTCTTTCATGTCGATGGACGCGATGACGAGCCGGGCAGCGAAGTTGATCATGTCAGCATCTGAGGCGAATTTCTGATGAGGGAATACCATGCCTGGGTTACTGTTGACTGGCAGAGGCAAGGACACGTTCAGGTACATGTCGTCCAGCCACCATTCGTATACCTGTGGAAAGAGGGAAGAATGTCTTGGTTGATGCTAAAATTATAATCGTCTGGATATTGGTTGCGGTACTTGTAATGTGCTTAGTTTCCGTAGTACAAGTACTTCATTACCACTACTAATTGTTATATATATATATATATATATATATAGAGAGAGAGAGAGAGAGAGAGAGAGAGAGAGAGAGAGAGAAAGACTGAGACAGAGAAAAGGAGAAAGGGAACGTCCCAGCACCAAAGCGAGTCGTCAACACAGCCACGCTGAAAATTCGGAGAAACGGCAAAAGGGGGTCGCAAAGTCACTCTCGCACTGACTAATGACCAGAACTAATTCTCTGACTAACGAGGGAGACACGAACTACCGCTTGATTTAATGGCCAGTCAGGCTTAATTGGCAGTTGGAGAGACGTTGCCCGAGAACAAAGTTTCCTTGATGAGGTTTTGTGTGTAAGGCATTTTAAAGTACAGGGCGGTGTTGTTGGACATTGAAGAATGTGATCCAAAGATTTGTGTGTGTGTGTGTGTGTGTGTGTGTGTGTGTGTGTGTGTGTGTGTGTGTGTGTGTGTGTGTGTGTGTGTGTGTGTGTGTGTGTGTGTGTGATTTTACATAAGGACTTGAAAAAAATGCTTTATGATATTCATAGAAACACCATACGAGAAATTGTAGTCTTGGATAAGAACGAGTGATTGTAAGTGAAGAGAGAAAGAAGTTTTTAAGTACCAATAAAACTAAAACCATCTTATCGATTTTCTTCAACTTTGTATATTTTGTTTATTTTATCATTCCATATCTTTTGGTATAATTTTTTTTACCAAGAGGGGAGCTTCCACCCTCAAAAAACTTTTTTTTTTCCCACATAGTCTCTTGCGACCGTTATTGGCCCACATTGTTGCAGACTTTGCAATAAAAAAGAAAAAATATCAGCATGAACACCGATAAAATCCAAAGAGGACGCGAGCTTTTTTTTCGAAATGTGCCTTAGTCCCCCCAAAAATATATATATATATAAATAAATAAATAAAATAAAATAACAATAATAATAATTCTCAAAAAAAAAAAAAAGCCAAAACATGGGGACGGAAATAAAATAAAAAAATAAATAAAAAAGCTCGCAGCAATTTCTTTACATTTTGATAAGCTTTCAAATGATACCAACACAATTTAAATCGAATTAGAAGTGTTCGCAAACGGTACGGGAGATCAGATTTTTTTTTTTCCAAAGGTAAAAAATGGGAGATTGTTTCAGTTAATTTTCTGTTAATTTCCTTCAAGCAGCTTTTATCATCTAATTACCAGAGAAACTACATTCACTTCTCTTTCAAATGATGCTCGTTGCATAAAGATATGGAGTTTGGTTCCTAAGCTATAACAAATTTTAGAATGTCACCCTTCCAAAAAGTTGAAAATATCGAATTTTGGGAACATGACCCGATCCAAAAATAAAAGATTACTGTGAGTATCAGACCATTTATATTAATGTTTTCATACATGTACAAGTGTTAATAACTTTGTGCATATCTGGATAGATGGGTATATTCACATGTGTTCATATGTGCATATATAAACACAAACATGCACTCATATGTACATACATGTGCACATATGGGTAAATGTGTGTGTACATATGCGTGTAAACATGTATCTATGTGTACACATGAGTACGAAGGAGAAGCCATGTATAAAAAGCAATTTATTTTTAAATTCGCCAAAAATAAACGGAAGTAAAAATGAAAAATCCCCGAGGTTAATTTTTGCGCTTTTTCATTGGCTTTCCTGTGTTATGAACATCGGATGCAAAATTCTTGAGTAAATAGGAAGCTTGAAAATTCAGTTTAGAGAAAAGGAAAACGCTAAATTAACTAATTAACTGTAAGACAACACACATTTCTCTTTTAAATGCCGTTTGTTAAATGAAGAAGTTTTGACTGGTTCCCGAGTTAAAGTATAAACTAAAATGTACCGTATATGCTAACCTTAGCAACATGATGCAAGCAGTTATTGCTTGACTCAGACCACTTTTATTCGTGTTTTTTTTTAGCATCTACATGTGCTTACATATGTATGCATGTGTATGTGGATGTACATGTACAAATGCGTACATGTGTGCACGTATATATAAATCCTGTGCATACATGTCCTTGTGTACGTAAATGTGTACATATGTATGTGTAAATATGTATACATGTCTTGCCTACACCAGAAACGGTTAGAGTAACAAGCGGTTCGTAATTATCGAGTGACCTTGAAATGTTACTTTATTCGTTGGAAATAACCGTTTAAAAAG
>NC_061839.1:9374500-9384500 GCF_019202785.1 Penaeus chinensis
GTCGTCATATTTTTGGTAGAAATATTAATAGGATCTTTATCAACCGGCATTAGAGATAATTATATAATACTTTTATGATACGAATCTCATGAATTATGTACAAAAAAGTTATCAGTGTTATAACATTAAGATTTCAATTGCTTGTGATATCATTTACTTGAATTTGCAACAACGTAAAGGCTGGGCGGATTCTGGAAAGCAATCAGAATGAAATCGCTGACTTTCTTTTATTTATTTTTTTTCCAACTCTCAACATTTTTTCATTTTTTTATTATCAACTATTATATCTTCTTACTTATTTACGTGATATGATTCTTCTTTTTCTTCTTCTTTTTTTTTCTTTTATTTATTATTTCTATCATTTTATCTTGCCAGTATTACCTAGCAAGTATTATCATTCACTTCCGGTGCACCTTTTGCTTTTTCTTTTTCCATTTATGCATTCTTCTGCTTCTAATTCTACTTTATTTGTTTTTCTTCTGTGTTTTTTTTCTTCCTCTTCCTCTTCCTCTTTATCATCCTGGTCTTATTTTGTTTTTTCTTCTTATCCTTTTCTGTACTAATTTCTCCAAGAAGAGGAGAAAGAAGAGGAATAAGAAAGAGAAGAAATAGAAGAAAATAAGGAAGAAAAGGAGAAGGGGAGGAAGAGGGGGAAAGGAAGAAAGAAATGAAGAAAAGGAGGAAAAGGTGTAAAGGAAGTAAGAAACAAACATAAAAAAAGTAAGAAAGGAAACACAAAGAAAAAGAAATGAAAAAAGAAACAGGAGAGGAAAAGGAAGAAACAGAATGATAATAATAAGAGGAGGGCAAATAAGAAGAAGAAGAAAAAAAGAAAAAGAAGAAGAAGATGGAGAAGAAACAATTTAATAATAATAAGAGGAGGGCAAAGAAGAAGAAAAAGAAGAAGAAGGAGAAGAAGAAGAAGAAGAAGAAGAAGAAGAAGAAGAAGAAGAAGAAGAAGAAGAAGAAGAAGAAGAAGAAGAAGAAGAAGAAGAAGGAGAAGGAGAAGGAGAAAAAGAAGAAGAAGAAGAAGGAGAAGAAGAGATAGAAGACGAAAGAAGAAGAAGAAGGAGAAAAAGAAGAAGAAGAAGAAGAAGAAGAAGAAGAAGAAGAAGAAGAAGAAGAAGAAGAAGAAGAAGAAGAAGAAGAAGAAGAAGAAGGAGGAGGAGGAGGAGAAGGAGAAGAAGAAGAAGAAGAAGAAGAAGAAGAGATAGAAGACGAAGAAGAAGACAAGGAGGAGGAAGAAGAAGAAGAAAGAAGGCCAATGCAGCTTTTCTGCTCCAGGAAGTGTGCTATTGACCGCCCCCTCGACCTTGGCATTCCCGTAGGTCGACCGGAGAAACCTTGATTGCTGTGTCATAGTGAAGAAACCTTCTGAATCCTGCCACAGCGAAGCGCCCTTGGAGAGAATCCTTTCTCCTGCAATCCAGTTTTAAAAGGTGTTTTTCCTTGGTGGTTTGTTTTTTTTTCTTCTGTTCTGGTCAAGATATTTTCCTGGATTTTTGAAGGTTATTGGTTGATTAGTAAAGTTGGTTTGTTGTATTAGTGGGTCTAGATTGCTGGAGTTTTTAATTGGATTTGTTTGTTTTTATATTCGATTTCTATTCTTCTTGGCGTGCAACTTGATAGATTTGTGAAACTGTATCGGTATTTGGTTCTGCAAGGACGGCCGCTGGAATCCATATAATTCTATATAATTTGCTAAACACTTGTCGTTCGCATTTCGTCAAATTATTTTTGATTAGATAATCGTCTCCATATCGATTTCCAAACTAAGCAAAGGTGGTATCTTAGAGATAACTTTGCAGCAGTATATTATCGTGGAATCGATAGTTACACTATAATGTATGGAAATAGAAAGCGATGCCTGATGGTTTATCATTTTCTTTTCTTTCTTCCCTTTTTCTACTAGAGAAACAAGTTTTCTCTCGTTTTCTTCTTTTTATCTTCAAGTGAGTTTCCAAAGTTTCCACAATGCCTTGCAGTGGAACCCCATTATTAATGAAAAGTAATATCCTTCATAACAGAACATACATCCGTGCTCGATGCCACCAGCGTCAAAAAGAAAACAAAAAAATACAAATCCATTTCGTTCGTGTTTCTCCCATATATAATTTATATAATTATATTTTTATAATTAATTTTATTTTATATATATATATATTATATATATATATATAAAATTAATATATATATATATTTTAATATATTTA
This sequence comes from Penaeus chinensis, assembly GCF_019202785.1. NCBI lineage: Eukaryota > Metazoa > Arthropoda > Malacostraca > Decapoda > Penaeidae > Penaeus > Penaeus chinensis. The sequence continues at coordinate 9,376,714 of NC_061839.1, forward strand.
TATATATATGGTTTACACTTTTTTTTTTCCTTCTTTTTATTTTTTTTTTATTTTCTTTTTCTTACTTCTTTTCAGATATTTTTGGGGCCTAAAAATTGCGTACATGCTCAGCCAACATTTTATTTTTACATCTAGTTACAAAGCTTCTCCCAACACATATATAAAAATTTATTTTTAAAACCTTTGATATGGAAAAGGGAATTTTATTGTCGTGTCACGCAGAATTACTACCACTTAAAAACCAAAAGGGTTTTATTTACTTCAAGTTTTTTTTTACCCCCAGACTTTTCTGAAAAGAAACCACCCCCCATACATCTTTTTTAAAGGAATATATAATGTATATATATAAAAATATATGTGTGTATATATATATATTTTTAAAATATATATTAATATATTTTAAAATATATATAATTATATTATTATAATATTTTTTTATATATTTTATATATTTTATATAAATATTAAAATATATGTTTTTGTAAAATTTGCAAAGGGTTTTTTTAAAAAATGTACTACTCTATTATGTACTGTGTTTAAGGGACTGGGAGAAGAAAATAAGAGAGAAAATATGAGGAATATTGTGAGAAAAAAAAAAAATTAAAAAAAAAAACAGACAGTGCATATGTCATGACAGCGTGAGGGGCGATTTTTTCCCTTTTTTTCCTTTGGGATTTATAATCTGCTGTATCTTAGTGCTATGTTTTCTTTTCTTTGTTCCTTGTCTTCTTTTTCTTCTGACACACGCTCTCTGCCCACACTGCACGATGAAGTGGGGGGTTTTTTTTGGGAGGGGCGAAAAAAATGTAGGAAAGGAAATTTGTGGGGTAAGTTATTTGAAAAAAAGGGGGGTTTTTGGCTTTTATGAAAAAAAAGGGATGTCGGGTTTTTCAAAAACTACGGTGGCGGGTCGATATTTCCCAAATTTGGCTGTGAGCTTCAAAATTGAGCCATTAAACGAAAAAGGAAAGTGAGCTTTTACGAAAACCGAAAAACCAAAAAAACGGGGGGGGAGGGAAGAAAAAGAAGAATTTGGGGTGGGGGGGAAAAAATTAAAACAGGGGTAAATTAAAAAAACAAGATATTTTACCCCGGGTTTTTTTGCCGTTTTTAAAAGCCACTACACAAGCTGGAAAAGGGCTTTGGGAAAAAAACAGAGGGAAATTTGAGAAATTTTGGGAAAGAAAAAAAATGGGAAACACTTATTTGCCCAAGAAAGTTTCGGTTTTTATCTGTGCCCTTTGCCCTTAATATTTCCCTGGGGTTCTTTTTTTTTTTTTTTTTTTTTTTTTTTTTCTATGTCGGATTTGTAATTTTACATGACGGGTTTTGGGGCATTTTAATTTTAAAATTTTTTAATCTTTAATTTTATTTTTAGTGTTGGGTTTGTATAAGTTTTTTGCTTGTTTTTTTTTTTCTTTTTTTGTGTGTGTGGGGTTGGGGGGTTTACGTTTTTGGGGGTTTTTTGGAAGTGGGGGTTTATGTGTATGTGTATCTTTGGGGCGTGTTTGGGGTAAGTTTTGGTTTGTATCCCCGGGACACCCCCCCATGATTAAAAAATTCCTCTTTCAGGTATCCAGTTTATTTTTTTAAGACGTTCTGTTAAGAAAAACCCCCTTTTCCCGGGGGTAATAAGCAACAGGGGGAAAACTTTTTCCCTTTGGGAAGGGGTTTGCATAAGCCCTTTTTCCCCAAAACTGCTTACGTTGCCCCATTGTTGTGTATTTCCCGGGAATTTCTCTGGAAGGGGGTTTTTTTGTGGGGGAAAGAAAAAATCGTTGCCAAGCCTGAAAAATTGAAAATCAAAAAAGGTAAATAACAAAGGCGAGATTTTTTAAAGGGCCCCCTCCCCCTCGACTCTTTTAAAATTTTCCTTAAGGCAATGCAAGTAAATTTTGGGAAAGGGGGAAAGGAAAAAAAAAGACTTTAAATTTTCAGAGTGGGGTTGTAGAGGGAAGAAAAAAACCTTTTTGAAAACCCAAACCCGCGTTCGGCCGACGATTTTTTAAAAAAATTGAAAAAACATTTCAAAAAGGGTTTAAAATTTTAAACCTCTTTTGTTTGGGGACCTTTTTGGGGATTAAAACAATTTTTGGTTTTAAATTTTGCCTATTTTTTTTTCCTTTTCTTTTCTTTTCTTTTAGTGGTTTCTCATCATTAGTTTTTTATACCCTTTCTTCTTCTTTTTCTTCAAATTCTTTCCTCCTCCCTTCTTTCCTTCTCGGCCTTTTTCTTCATTTCCCTTCTTTTGTCTTTTTTTTACCCTCCACCCCCTCCCCCCCTTTCCCTTCCCCCCTTCTCCACCCCCTTCTCCCCCCCTTTCTTTTTTTCCCCTCCTTTTCCCTTGATCCTTGCCCCAATCTCCTTCTCTTTTCTTTTTTCCCCCCCCTTCTCCTCCTCCTTTTTCATCTTTAAACCAGAGGGGTTTCCGGCCAACCTTTTCCTTCCTCCCCCCTTCCCCCCTCCCCCAAACTTTCCCCCTCCCTTCCCCCTCCACCCCCCCCTCCTTCCCTCCCTCCCCCCCTTTCCTCCCCTCCCCCTTTTCCCCTCCCCCCTTTCCTCCTCCTCTTCCCTCCCCCCTTCCCCCCTTTCCTCCCCCCTTCCCCCCTTTTCCTTTCCCCTCTTTACCCTCCCCTCCTTTCCCCTTTCCTCCTTCTCCTCCCCCTTTCTCCTTTTTCCCTATTCCCTCTTCCTCCATTTTTTTTTTCCTCCTCCCTTTCTTTTTCTTCCTCCCCCTTTTCCTCCCTCCCCTTCCTCCTTCCTCCTCCTCCTTTTCCTTTTTTCCTTTTTCCCCTTTTCCTCCTCCTCGTCTTTTTTTTTTTCCCCCTCTTTTTTCTCCCCCTCCTTTTTCTTCTCCTTTCCCCCTTCTTCCCCCTTTCCTCCTCTTTTCCCTCCTCCTTTCCCCCTGCTTTTTCCTTTCCCCCTTTCCTTTTCCCTTCCCCTTTTTTTCCTCCCCCTCCTCCCCCTTTTTCCTCCCCCTCCTCCTCCTCTACGTCCTCACCTTCCTCCTCCTCTTCCCCCTTTTTCCCCTTTTCCCCTTTTCCTTCCTTTCCTCCCCCACTTCCCCTCCTTTTTTCCTCCTCCTCCTCCGGTTCGTTTTTTCCCTTCTCCTCCTCCTCCTTTTCCTATTTCTCCCCCTCCCCCTTCCCCTCCCCCTTTCCCCCCTCCTCCCCTCCCTCCACCTCTTCCTCCTCCTCCTGCTCTTTTTTTCCGCCTCCTCTTTCTCCTTTTCCTCCTCCTCGTCCTCTTCCTCCTCCTCCTCATTCTCTCCCTCTCCCTCCTTCTCCTCTTCCTTCAGCTGCTCTTCTTCTTTCACTTCCTCCTCCTCCTCCTCTCCCACCTCCTCCTCGTCTTCTTCCTCCTCCTCCTCCAGCTGCTCTCCTTCTTTCACTTCCTCCTCCTCCTCTCCCACCTCCTTCTCGTCTTCTTCCTCCTCCTCCTCCTCGAGCTGCTTTCTCCTCTAACTTCTTCAGAGGCTAAAGGTCATTATTGGTTGCCATGACAACCGTGGCGTGTGATCTTGTACTGTACACTGCACTGGATCACATTTACTCTTATTTGTTATTAAGTAAAAAAAGAAATAAAAAAGAAAAAGAAAAAAAAACGTTTATTTCGTCGATTTTTCCATTCTTTTTTTTCATGATTTTCTTCGTTCCATAACTTCAATGACTTTTTTTTTTCACTCGCCAGTTTGATGTAATGAATGACCAGTGTAAAAGGCAGGCAGTGTAAAAAAAAAAATTAGGAAAGGGTAAAGCGAGGATCAAATGATATGCAAATATGTAATCTAAGGATAAATAATCAGGCGTAAGCAAAATAAAAGCTAATTTTGTGGATATGACGAGAAAAAAAAATATTTGCGTCTTAAAACAGGGCACACCCGCAGTCATTCATGGATTTCTAAGTCCTTTTTGCGTAAGAGAGAAGCTAGCTAAGAAAGAGAGATCATTCACTAGCGCATCTGCTCTTGGTCTAATCTACGTTCAAAATTGTTTGACGGGTTTGTCGTAGCTTTCAACCGGGGTCTTCTTTCTTTAACATCAGCACTCGTCCTCGCATGCAGTGTGTGTGTGTGTGTGTGTGTGTGTGTGTGTGTGTGTGTGTGTGTGTGTGTGTGTGTGTGTGGTGTGTGTGTGTGTGTGTGTGTTTGTGAGTGCGTAGGGAAGGCACACTAACCTCTGTGCGAACACATGCACTCTCTATAAGGTGTATATTGTTTCCCAGCATTGACCACTCAGCCACACCTCTCAGATCTCAAGCAGACAAGCAAGCAAGCACTGGGGAGGTACCTTCTGGTCCAGCCGCAGCCGCTAACAACGCCGGTGTTCTTGACAGCATCCAGAGATATTTACGCTCTCGCTCCTCTCAAACTGCACGGCGTCTGCAAGACACTGTGGGCCCGGTGAGAGCGTGAGTAGGCCGGTCTTTGTACGGGTGAAGGGTGAAGCTAAATGAAATTGATCTAGAGTTTTTACTTTCACTAGTTTCCCCTTACAGTTCTCAAGAGATAATGTAAGCATATATACTCAAATATTTATCATTTTCATTATTTTCATCATTTTTTTTTCAAGATGATTGAGAGTGGGGGGGAAATTGTTTTCAACTTGTAAGAGGAAAAAGGATTATACACGCATACATGCACGCATACAGGCACACACATTATCTTCCAAAGACACAAGTTATTAAATTGATTCTCGTTGACGGATTCTGGTCTCATCTTGCCGCTGGAACGAAATATAAAGCCAAGCTAGGAATAACGGGGAAATTAAAATGATAAATTAAATTTTAAAGGGTTTTAAAATGATGAGGGGAAATTTAACTATTTCGAATTCTGGGATAATAATAATGATAATAATAATAATGTTAATAAAATGGTAATTAATTTTTAAAAAATTAAATTTAATAATAATTTAATAAAAATAATTAAAAAAATAATAATGATAAAAATTTAATAATGAAATAATAAAAAAAAAATAAAAAAAAAATAAAAATCTTCTTCTTCATCGTATCATCATGATTTTGTTGAAAATTTAATAATAAAAATTAATAAAAAATTTTTGTTTAATAAAAATTGTAAATTAAAATAAGATAATAATAATAAATAAAAATAATCAAAATAATTTTAAGGGAAATTTAATAAAAAAAAAAAAAACAATAATAAAAAGTAATAATAAAAAATAATTTAATAAAAATTAAAAAAATAAAAATTTAAAAAAAATAATAATAAATTAAAAATAATAATAAAAATTTAATAAAAAATTAAAATTAAAATAAAACTTAATAAAAAAATAATAATAAAAAAAAAAAAAATAAAAAAAAAAAAAGTTAAAAAAGGAAAAAAAAAAAAAATAAAATGATAATAAAATTTAATAATGATAAAAATAATAATAAAAATTAAAAATAATAATAATAATTTAAAAATTAATAAAAATAAAAATTTAAATAAAATAATAATAAAAAAATAATAATTTTAATTTGAAAATAATAATGATAAAAAATTAATAATTATTTTTTTTTTAAAAATATTTAAAATGATAATAATAAAAAATAATAATAAAAATTTAAATAAAAAAAAAAAAAAAATTTAATAATAAAAAAATTTGGTAATAAAAATTTTAATAAAATAATAATAATTTAAAAAAATAAAATTTAAATAATAATAATAACAATAATAATTTTTCAAATCCTACTACTACCACTACTACTGCTTTAATAAGGTTTAATAATAATAGTGATATAATTTTTGATATTAGCAGTAATCATAAATGATAACAAACCAAAACAGAAACAACAATGATAATAATAAAAATTTAATTTAATAATAATAATAATAAAAAAATAATAATAATAATAAAAAAAAATATTAATAAAAAAATTATAAAAAAATTAATAATAATCAAAAACAAATTTTTAATTTTAAATTTTACTTTAATTTTTATTTTAAAAAATTATTTTAATTTTTAAATTATTTTTAATTAAAAATAATTTTTAATTATTTTAATTTTTATTTAATTAAAAATTTTTATTTTATTTTTATTTTAATTTTTATTTTAATTTTTAACAAAAATTTTTAAATTTTAATTTTTAATTTTAATTTTTAAAAATTAAAAATTTTTAAATAATAATAATTTTAAATTTTAATAACAAAAATTGTTAAAAACAAAAATAAAAAATATCATTTTTAAAATTTTAAAAATTATAATAATTTTTAAAAAATAAAAACCTTGTTAATTACAAAAATTTTAAAAATAAAAAATTTTAAAATAAAAGTTAAAAAAATTTTAATAAAAACCAATTTTGTTAAAATCAAAATAATAAAACAAAACAAAACAAATTAAAAACGTTTTTAAACAACTTTTAATATCGTTAAAAATTTTATTTTAAATAAAAAATTGAAAATTATCAAAAATTTTAATAATTTTGGTTTTTAATTTTAATTATAATAATTTTAAATTAAATTTTAACTTTTAAAATTTTTTAAAAATTAAATTAAAAATTACTTTTGAAAATTACTTAAAAATTAATTTTGAAAATTAAAAAATTAAAAATTAATTTTGTTAATAATTTTATAATTTTTATTAATTATTAATTATTATTGTTATTATTATTATTTTATTATTATCATTATTTTTATTATTACTATTATTATAATAATCATTATTATCATTACTATTATCATCATTGTTATTATCATTACTATTATCATTATTATTATCATTATTATCATTATTATTATCATTATTATCATTATTATTATTATCATCATCATTATCAATATTATCACCATTATCATTATTATCATAACTGTGATAATAATGATGATTAAAAATAATGATGATAATAGTCATTAAAGGTCATGATGATGATAATTATGATAATGATGATGATTATGATGATGATCATGATTATGATAGTAGTATTTAGAATATACAGAAAAAAGCGGCATAAGTTTTAAATATTTAGTACATCATTAAAACTGCCATATAGTAACTATTCTAGTAAAACACAAATAAAAACAGTTGCCCCATTCCAAAAACTTCGGAGAACGAAAAACGAAAAATGTTTTATGCCATTTTAAAAATAAACCGTTTTCTATTTGCACGTATTCGAAAAATGCGTGTATTTTTATAGGGACGACTAATGTAATTTCAGTTTTGAAATTTCGCTTGTCCATTAAATGAAAATTCTTCATCCAAAAGTTTATTCGTGTATAAGGCATCGGCAGGGAGACTGCAATTTGCGATTTTATCTTTAAATGAAATTCGAATAATCAGATAAATTACCTAGTAATACGAGACAACATGCATCACTTGTTATTCGGAAAGTCGATGTTGATATTGTTTTCGCTGCAATGCCAGTCTCGTTTCCCTTGTTAGCATGTGTAATTCCCTAATGTTACTGGGTATAGAAGACTGGTCCATAAGGCAAACAGGAAAATAGGCATCGCTTGCAGAAAACATGCAAAATATAAAAAAAAAAAAAAAAACTCGCCCGGAGATCCATATATATGTATCTATCTGCATCTATATATAAATACTTATTTAGATAAATGTATATATGTGTGTATATATATATATTTATGTATGTACATATATATATATGTGTGTGTGTGTGTGTGTGTGTGTGTGTGTGTGTGTTTGTGTGTGTGTGTGTGTGTGTGTGTGAGTGTGTGTGTGTGTGTGTGTGCGTGTGTGTGTGTGTGTGTGTGTGTGTGTGTGTGTGCGCGCGTGTGTGTGCGTGTGTGCGTGTGTGTGTGTGTGTGTGTATCCTAGCAAATTTAACAAAAT
>NC_061839.1:9389500-9394500 GCF_019202785.1 Penaeus chinensis
TAATAATGATGATGATGATGATAATGGTGATAGTAGTAGTAGTAGTAATAGTAATAATGATAATAATAATAATAATAATAACAATAATAATAATAAGAAGAAGAAGAAGAAGAAGAATGATAATAATAATAATAATAATGATAATAATAATGATAATGATAATAATAATAATGATAATAACAACAACAACTACAACAACAACAACAATGATAATAATAATAATAATAATAATAATAATAATGATAATGATAATAATGATTAAAAATGATAACGATAATGATAAAAATATTAATAGTAATAGTAATAATAATAATGATAATGATGATAATAATGATAATGATAAATATGATAATAATAACAATAACGATAGTAATAATGATAATGATAATAACAATAGTGATAATAGTGATGATGACGATGCATAATAGCAATGATAATGCCAACAATTATGAAGATGAAAATGATAAGTTGTGATTATAAGAAAATTTTAAAACTGAACGAGGAAAAATTGGTTAAAAAAAATGATTTTTTTTTATAATTCCTCGTATTTGAAGCATACTTTTCAGCTGACTTCTGCCCTTTGACCTCTGTCCTCAGTGGTCATGCTATTTTAACGACCAGCATGTTTGTTAGTGTTATATTGCATTTGTTTGCGAGGAATATACTGTAGGTTTAGAAGGGAGTAATTCTAGCTCTCTCTCTCTCTCTCTCTCTCTCTCTCTCTCTCTCTCTCTCTCTCTCTCTCTCTCTCTCTCTCTCTCGCTCTCTTTCTCTCTCGCTCTCACCCCTCCCCCCCCTCTCTCTCTCTTTCTCTCTCGCTCTCACCCCTCCCCCCCCCTCTCTCTCTCTTTCTCTCTCGCTCTCACCCCTCCCCCCCCCCCCCCTCTCTCTCTTTCTCTCTCTCTCTCTTCAGGAAAGGTGTTTTTGCAACATTATGCAATCGAGTTGTTTTACTTTATTCCCTATCTCCATTTATGAAACAGAAATTAGATAGTTATTTCAACAGACTCGTTGGCTTATCGACTTGACATCGTTACTATTACCATTACTTATAAGATTATAATGTGAAGCTAAATTATTCATAGATGATTCTCGGTTACGTATAATTTATGCATATGGTCTAGCCTGGCCATGAGGTCTGATTTCATTATGAATGCAAATTACAATGTCAGGCATGGCGGCCACACTTAGGATGATGTAATAACATTTGTTAAGTAATGGAACGGGTAGATGGTGAATGAACAATGAAAGGAATCTAAGATTAGAAAACAAATGTTCTGTAGATTAAGAGATAGACGTATGTTATGCCTTAATCCACGTGATTGATTACACGCAACAGAGATCTGTTAACAAGGTTATATATTAAAAACCTTACCGATGTTGATTCTCTTTATGTTGATCTCTCTCTCTCTCTCTCTCTCTCTCTCTCTCTCTCTCTCTCTCTCTCTCTCTCTCTCTCTCTCTCTCTCTCTCTCTCTCTCTCTCTCTCCTTCTTCTTCTTCTTCTTCTTCTTCTTCTTCCCCCCCCCCCCCTCTCTCTCTCTCTCTCTCTCTCTCTCTCTCTCTCTCTCTCTCTATCAACCTCTCTCTCTCTCTCTATTCCCTCCCCTCTCCCACCCTCTATCTCTCTCCCTCCCCTCTCTCCCACCTCTTTCTGTCTCACCCCCCCTCCCCCACCCCTTCTCTCTCCAAATGCCAATCCCAGACAGCAAGATTTAATCCAGATAAAACGCCTTTAACCCGAGAACATAATTTATAACTCTGAAATGACAATCTCGAAACTTTCATCCATAGTCTTGAGAAGAGGAGATACAGTCTGGGTATCAGTGATTTTATAGAAATACTTTTTTTCTTAAATAATTCATGGACAAAAAAATAAATGAAAGAAAAAAAATTGAAAGATAGTAGGTAGAAATATTGTTTGCTGTATAAGAAGTAAATAGATGTATACACAGACATATCGAAAATAAGATTGACTGTCATAAATAAATGGATGTACATGCACGGATACCCCCCCCCCCCTAAAACAAGAAAAAAAGAAGAAATCGCTTTACCTTTTTTTCTTCTCCTTTTCTCTTAATGACTTGTCTTATTCTCATACAAGGAAGATGAGACACACGACTTTCTCCTCTCGTTGCCAATTGGTTCATTAGGGAACGAATTTTTCCCCCTTTAATTCTTTTCGTCTCCCCCCCTCCTCCCCCTTCCCCCCCTACCCTAGGATCCCTCCCTCGGCAAACCCTGGTCCTCCTTCTCCCCGAATTTTCACTCTGTGGCTTTGATCAGAAGCCGGTGATTCGGGTTACTGGGTTGTTCCCGATTAGGAGGGGGATTGGCGAGCGGGATACGACCGTAATGTGTATTTTAGAATTTGAATCTTTTTTCTTTTATTTTCTTTACTGTTTCTTTTCTTTTCTTTTCTTTTCTTTTCTTTTCTTTTCTTTTCTTTTCTTTTTTTTTCTTTTCTTTTATTTCTTTTCTTTTCTTTTCTTTTCTTTTCTTTTCTTTTCTTTTCTTTTCTTTTCTTTTCTTTTATTTTATTTTATTTTATTTTCCCCCTTTTTTGGCTTTCTCTATTCTCTTTTTTATTATTTTTCTTTCTTTCTTTCTCTCTTTTTCTTTTTCCTTTTTCTTTTTTCTTTCTTTCTTTTTTTTCTGGCTCTCCCTTGTCTCCGTTTTTCTGTTATCATTATTGTTATCCTCATCATTATTATTACTATAATTATTATAATTATTATTTGCATTATCATCATTATATTAGTAGTAGTAGTGGTAGTTATTATTATTATTGTTACTATTATTATTATTATTATTATTATTATTATTATCATAATTGTTATTATTATTATCATTATCATCTTATCATTATTATCATTATTATTAGTATTATTATTGATATCATCATTATGATTATCTTTAGCATTATCGTTATTGTTATCATTATTATCATAATTATTATTATTACCATTATTATCATCGTTATCCTTACTATTATTATCATAATTATTATTATTACCATTATTATCATCGTTATCCTTACTATTATTATGATCCTTATTATTATCAAAATTATCATTATTATAATTACTATTATCAATATTATTATTATCATTATTATTACAACATAATGATCCTCATTATCATCATCATCATTACTATTATTTTATTATCATTGATATTATCATTATCATCACTAGGATCATTACCATTATTTTCATTGTCATTATTATTGCTATTATTTTTTATTACCATCATTATTATTATCATTATTATTATCATTATTATTATCATTACAATTATTATTATTATTATTATTATTATTATTATTATCATTATTTCTTTAGTTTGCTTTTTATTACCATTACTGTTAATGTTGTTCTAATCATTATTTTAATATTTATATTATGATTACTAATATCTTTATCATTATCATTAGTATCACTAATACTATTTATATTTCCACCATCATCATAATCATCATCATCATCATCATCCTTATCATTATTATCATCATTATTATCCTTTCTACTGTATTTATATAGTTGTTATTGCAACAGCCGGCACTAGAGTAGTCCACAACCCACTCTGCAACAGCCTACAACTGGCCCTAGAGTGGTCTACAACCGAATCTACAATAATAATATACAACACACACAGTAGTCTCCAACACACTCTACAGCAGTCTACAATCCCCTCTCTTTAAATAGCCTCACAACCCACTCTACAGCAATCTACAACCCTCTCTCTTGAAATAGCCTCCCAACCCACTCTACAACAATCTACAACCCTCTCTCTTGAAATAGCCTCCCAACCCACTCTACAGCAATCTACAACCCTCTCTCTCTAAATAGCCTCACAACCCACTCTACAGCAATCTACAACCCTCTCTCTTGAAATAGCCTCCCAACCCACTCTACAACAATCTACAACCCTCTCTCTTGAAATAGCCTCCCAACCCACTCTACAGCAATCTACAACCCTCTCTTTAAATAGCCTCACAACCCACTCTACAGCAATCTACAACCCTCTCTCTTGAAATAGCCTCCCAACCCACTCTACAGCAATCTACAACCCTCTCTTTAAATAGCCTCACAACCGCCTCTACAGCAATCTACAACCCTCTCTCTTGAAATAGCCTCACCACCCACTCTACAGCAATCTACAACCCTCTCTCTCTAAATAGCCTCACAACCCACTCTACAGCAATCTACAACCCTCTCTCTTTAAATAGCCTCACAACCTACTCTACAGCAATCTACAACCCCCTCTCTTTAAATAGCCTCACAACCCACTCTACAACAATCTACAACCCTCTCTCTTGAAATAGCCTCCCAACCCACTCTACAACAATCTACAACCCTCTCTCTTGAAATAGCCTCCCAACCCACTCTACAGCAATCTACAACCCTCTCTCTCTAAATAGCCTCACAACCCACTCTACAACAGTCTACAACCCTCTTTCTTTAAATAGCCTCACAACCCACTCTACAACAGTCTACAACCCCGCTCTACACGGGGCTCCAACCTTCCCCTCGGCAGCCACGCCAAGGGGACATCGGAGATAGAGGGCGGCGAGAGGACGGCGCGGGATAAAGTAACAAATCCCGCCTGAGCTGCAACTTCCACGCATCCAGCCTCGTTTTATTTACGGCGAGAGTGATGGCGTGGCGAGGGCGGGGACAACGAGCGTAATTTCATTTATTTTTTTGTTTTTCTTTTTCTTTTCTTTCTCTCTTTATTTTCTGTTTTCGTTTTAATTGTTGTTGTTTTTTGTTTTTTTTTGGGGGGGGGTCTCCTTTTCTTCTTTCTTTTCTTTAATTGTTTTTTTTTTGTTTTTACATTTTTTTTCTTTTCTTTCTTTCTTTCTTTCTTTTTCATTTTCGTTTTTTTAATTGTTTGTTTTTTTCCCCTGTTTTCTTCGATTGTAAAAAACAGTTTTTTTCGTTTGTTTGTTTTCTTCGCACCACTGTGGTTTTCGATTTTTCATTATCATAATCTTCG
>NC_061839.1:9409500-9417000 GCF_019202785.1 Penaeus chinensis
ATGTTGTCTTTTTAAATAACTCGGTTCCTATTGTGATCCCTAAATTTTCCTGTCATTTTTTTTCTTATTATTTCCTACACACCCGAATGCACGAACGACTTCTAGAACCACTTCAACTTTCCGTATTCCCCAAATCCCAAGAATTTCTATGTGATGTCTTCGTATTGCTGCGCTTTCTCTTGCTCTTTATCATGTATCCTATTATCCTCTGGAGCAGCAATATCTGTTATCATAAACGCCTTTTTCCCTCTCATAACTACAGCTTTGTCTGGTCGTCTTGTCTTGATTATTTACATCCCACCGCATCTTACATTTCCTCACTTTTAATCATATGTATGTGACTAGTACATAGTATTCCTCCGTTCTCTCTAATTTTGTATTTTCCACCTGTTTGTATTCGCAAACTCTATGACTATCGCATTCACCTTTCTCGTTCCGCAGTCTGCATAACGGGGAGCTGGCAGTCTTGTCAGTAGTATAACTAACATAATTAGTCCAAAGTGCCTCTTCCTGAGCTGCGCTTAATAACACTTCTGTTTCCACGAGAGGTTGGATTTCCTTTATCATTCTAAGCTTTCTCAGTTTGTTTCAGGTATTTCTCTTACAAACTACCCATGCATCCTCTTCCCATTCCACTGTCTTAGGTCCTGATTCCTTTATTCCCTCTTTGATTCAAACTTGTCATTGATGTGTTCACTCTCTTTTACATTCGTAATGTTTAAACGTGCATTGCATCCGATATTCTGTGTTGGCTTCCTCACCGCATCTAATCAGCCCCCACCATCATTCCCTCCTAGGAAACTTAAATTTCATTAACAAAACTCTTTCTTTCTTGTCGTTCTATTTCTTTCGGCTCTCTAGGGAGACCTTTTATCATTCCTGCTCTATACCAACATTGAAACATCCAGTGTTTTCGAATTATTCCTCTTCAGCCTTCTCTTCTATTCACTTTTTATTGTCCTTCGGCTCTTGGCCCTTAACTTTATCCCCCTGTAAGGAGGCCTGAATACATACACTCATTTTAAGCGATCTCTTTTATCATTTGTCCATCTGGAAGTGTCACTGTATTCCTTTTCTTGGTCTTCCCACTTCTTAAATTTCAATCCAAAGTCTATCCCGGTGGAATGCTTGCACAATTTGTATAAGGGAAAGACATGATATATAAAAATAGTAGAAGTGAAAGGCTGTCTCCCTGAAATACTCCTCTCGTGATCTCTTATCTCGTAACCGTTTTCTTGATAATGTTAATTCTGTCTTCAATATCTTCGTGTTTTCTATGAGGAATTCTTGCATATCATCTGCAACCTAAAGCAAAATTAGGCACTCCACTCTCCAGTTAGGAGGTACCGCATCACATACCTGCCTGTAATCTATCAAGGTCATTATATGAATGGTGTGTCTTCTCTTTCAGTTCCTTAGTTTCCGTACTTCCTTTGCGGCATCCCTTTTGTTCACCTGGCAATATATATTCCTCTAGTCTTTAATTTCCACGTAAGAGTTAATCAGTATATTGGTCTTGAATCATCTAGCGCGGGGGTTCTTAATCTAGGGTCCGTGGATGGGTTTCAGGGGAATCGTGAGGATCAGATAAAAATAGCATTAATATTAATTAATGTTTTTGTTCTTCTTCAGGTTGTTTACTTTAAAGTTTGATAATAAATTGTGTATCTCACATACGCTCTGTATGAAACAATCAAATCTTAATAAATAAAGTATATTGTACACATTGCCTGCAGAGATGTGCTTATGTGAATATTTCTGAGGAAGGAGGTCCATAGTTTTCATCGGATTTTTTAAAGGGATACGTGGCTCTAAAAAGACTAAGAACCACCGATCAAGTACATTTCCCAGAGCTGGATGTTTATGGGTCCGCCGTCTGCCATCCGTCTCGGTACTCTCTCACCCTCTCAATAAGGTGGGTAGGGAGCTAGCTGTTCTCCCATGCTCGGTACCTGATTTCTTAATGCAGTAGCCTTGTCCAATATCTCATCTAGGGGCTTTCCAATTCGGTATCGTTTTTTTTTTGTTTCTCTTTTTTTTTTTTTTCTTAACTTAGCATCAATTATAAGCCTCGTGATTCTGATATCGTTCTGATTACTGTTTATTCTTTCGCTATTTATTAGCCTATAACTTCTTCCAGGATATTTTTCGTCTTGCACTGCCATCTAGTTTTCATGTTTGTTTACCTTGAAACATATTAAACAACCTATTATTTTTATACTATTTTTTTCATACCTCTTTTTCTTGAATTGTCTTGAATTGTATCCTTTCTTTCAGCTGATCGATAACCGTTGCTTTTCCTTCTTATTACACTTAGTTCCTGTCTATATTTATTCTGTATTTAAGCATATTATATCTCGTTTCAGCTTCTTAGATATTTCTTATCTGCATGTTTTGCCATAGTTCGAACTCTTTTCCGATGGTTACGTCCTTTAGGCCTAGTTATTTTGTAATTATTGGTGTCTGATATAAGTTTTTTCTCGGTATACATTTTATCCCACTTTTAACGAGTTATGATAAGCTCATTATTAGCATTATTGTTGTTGTCTTGTTATTGTTATTAATGCAATGATTATATATACTTTTATTATTACTATTACTATTATTATTATTATTATCATAATTATCATCATCATCATCATTATTATCATTATTATTATTATTATTTTCATTATTATATTAATATTATTATTATCATCACTGTTAACATCATAGCTATTATAACTGTAACTATTATTATAATTTTCATTATATTCAATATTAGTACTATCATCATTATTGTTCTTGCAATTATCATTATCATTATCTTTATCGTTATGATGATGATACTGATACTGATAATGATAGTGATGATAATAATGATAAGATTATTATTATTATTATTATTATTATTATAATTATTATTATTATTATTTTATGATTATTATCATTATTATCAATACAATTATCACCACTATTAACATCCTTATTATTATAACTATAACTATCATGATTTCTAGAATCGCCATTATTATTACAATTCTTTTATTATTATTATTATTATTATTATTATTATTATTATTATTATTATCATCATTATTATTTTGATTACTATTATCCTTTTTATCATTATTATCATTGTTATTGTTTATACTACTATCATTCTTTTCGATGTTACAATTACAATTATCTTTATTTTTATTGCAATTAATTCTATCATCATTATCATACTTATGGATATAATTATCATCAATATTGATATTCTCATTATTAATATAATCATCATTATTTCTATTATCATGATTATCATACTATCATTACTGTTGTTATTGTTATCATTATTACTTTTAATATCATTATCATTATTATCATTATTATTATTACCATTATACCATTATGGCCGTTGTTATTACTGGCCTTATAATTATTTTGCTTATTGTTATTATCGTAATTATTATTGTTATTATTATTCATATTATTATAGTTTTTCTTCTTATTATTATTATTGTCGTTTTTGTTGTTGTTGTTATTACTGCTATTATTATTATTATTATCATTATTATTATTATTATTATTATTATTATTATTATTATTATTATTATCATTATTATCATCATCATTATTATTGATATTATTATTATATCATTATTATTATTATCATTATTATTATTGCTATTGTTATCATTATTTTTTCATTATTATTCTTATTTTTTCATTATTTTTCATCATTATTATTGCCATTAGTATTATCATTATCAATAGTATACCTATTATTGTTATTATCTGATTATTATTATTGCTATTATTATCATTATTATAGTTAAATATTCCCATTATAATTATCTGATTATTATTATTATTATCATTATTATTATTGACGTTATTCTTCCTGTTTTGTAATTATTATTATTATCAATAGTCGTAGTAGCAGTAGTAGTAGTAGTATCATTATTATTATTATTTTTTTTTTTTACTTTATTATTATTTTATTATCATTATTATTATTGTTATTATTATTATAGTTATTATCAATATTATTATCATTATTATTTTTCATTATTATCATCAATGTTATTATTATTTTTTTTTTGTTGTTACTATTATTATTGTTATTAATATTATTGCTAATATTATTGTTATTATTAATATCATTATTATTATCATTATCATCATCATTATCATTATTATTATTATTGTTATTATTATCATATCATTATTATTACTGTTATCATTATCATCATTTTCATTATTATTATCATTGTTATTTTAAACATTATTATCATTATTATTATTACTATCATTGTTATTGATATCATAATTATTCATATTCTTTCTATTATTATGAATATTATTAATGTAATTACTGTTACCATCATTGTCGATATTATCAACATCATTATCATTAGTACCATTTTCATCATTATCATTGTTATTACTTTCATTATTATTATTATATGTTTTATTACTAGTAGTAGTAGTAGTAGTATTGTTATCATCATCATCCTCATCATTATTATTATTTTTATTATTTTTTCATCATCATTATCATTATCATCATTGTTATTGTTATTATCTTTTATCATCATTACCATTATTATTATCGTTATTATTATTATCATTATTATTACTATTATTATCGTTATTATTACTATTATTATCATTATTATTACTATTAGTAGAAGTAATATCATTATTACTATTATACCTTTTCTTTACAATTATTATTATTATTATTATTAATATCATTATTATTATTATCATTATTAAAATCATTATAATTTTCATCATCATTATTATCATTATTAACATCATCTACATCGTCATTGTGCGTTTCAATATTGCTATTATTGTTTTTATTATTGTTATCTCTAGTATTATCATTATTATTATTTCTGATATTATTATCATCATTACTGTTATTATCATTAGTGTTAATGTTATTATTATTATTATCATTATTTTGGTTACTATTAAGTTTTTTTTTATATATATAGCCCTCATTATCAATATGGCTATTATTATCATTGTTATTTTCATTATCAGTGTTACTCACAATGTTATAATTTTTATGATTTTATTATTTCGATTATTAATACCATCATCATAATTATCTTTTTATTGTTATCATTATTACTGTCATTATCATTATTATCATCATTATTGTTTGATCATCATTATCATTATCATTATGTATAACCAGTATTGGTTTTATCATTATCATTATTATTATTATTATTATTATTATTATTATTATTATTATCATTATCATTATCACCACAATCTTCATTATTATTATCACAATTATCACTATTATTATCATTATTGTTATTATTATTATCATTATCATCATAATCATTATTATTGTTATTGTTATCACTATTATTGCTGTTATTATTATCATTATCGTTATTATTATCATGATTATTATTATCATTATCATTATTATTATCACCCTTATTATTATCATTATCATTATTATTATCACCCTTATTATTATCATTAAAATTATCATCATTATTGATATCATTTATATTCATGTGTTTGTTTTATTATTATTATTATTATTTTTGTTTTATTGTTACAACTGCTGCTACCATTATTTTCAATATTATATGTTACTATTATTACTGT
This sequence comes from Penaeus chinensis, assembly GCF_019202785.1. NCBI lineage: Eukaryota > Metazoa > Arthropoda > Malacostraca > Decapoda > Penaeidae > Penaeus > Penaeus chinensis. The sequence continues at coordinate 9,415,111 of NC_061839.1, forward strand.
CATCATTATCATTATTATTATCATTATCATTATTTCTATCATTATTATTATTATTGTTCTTAGTAGTAGTAGTAATAGTAGAAGTAGTAATAGCAGTAGTAGTAGTAATAGTAGTATGATCACATTACCATTAATATATACATTATTATTATTATTATTTTCATCATTATTATTAATATTATCATTATCATCAGTATTATCATTATAATTTTCATTATTGTTATTTATTACTATTATTATTATTATTATTATTATCATTATTGTTATTACTATTAATACTACTACTATTATTATTACTATTATTACTATTATTATTATTGTCATTATTATTATTGTTGTTATTATTATTATTACTAGTAATACAACTACAACTATGAATATCAATATTATTGTATTCGTTTTTGCTATTTTTTTTTTTTTTACCATAACTGTTATCATGATCAATATGATTTATTATTATTATTATTATTATTATTATTATTATTATTATTATTATTATTATCATTGCCATTATCATTATTATTGCTGTTATTATTATCGTCCTCTTCAATTATATGATCGTCATCAATATTATTATTGTTAGCATTGCCATTATCATGCTAACAATTACTACTGATATTATTGTTGTTATCATTAATATTATCATTATGTTGTTATTGTTAATATTATTATTTTCATTGTTATCATTCTGATAATAATAATGATAATAATAATGATAATAATAATATATATACTACTACTGATAATGATAATAGTAATAATAATAATGATGATGATAGTAATAATAATAATAATAACATGATATCAACATTATTATTACAACCATAATCAAAGTAATGATGTTTATGATAATAATAATAATCGTTTTTTTATATATATGTATTTTTAATAATATTTCTCGTTACTATATTATTATTATCTTTGTTATTATTACTACTATTAGTACTATTGTAATTAAGTTTATTTTTCTTTTCATTATTACTACCGTTGTTATTGTTGTTGTTTTTATTGTCATTATTATTATCTTTATTTTCATTATTATTACTATTATTATTGATATCATTATCATTATTGTTATTAGGATTATTATCATTACTATCATTATCATTATTAGTATTATTTGATTATTATCATCATTACTATTAATGCTATTAGTATTATCATTATCATTACTATCATTGTCATTATCATCGTCATTATCAATGGTATCAAAAGTATTACTTGTACTAAAATTATTATCAAAAGTAAGAGTAATAGTGTATGATTGTTTGTATCATCATCACTATGACTTCCTTCATTATCAGCATTATTTATCTATTTATTTATTCATTATTTATTTATTTATTTATTCATTTTTTATTTATTTATTTATTTTTTGTTATTGGATCTATTTGCTTTCCCTCTTATTCTTGTAATGTTTTTAATTGTATTATCATCCTTACAATCCCTTTTGTTGGTTTTATCATCATCTGTTTTTTTTTTTTCTCTTTATTGTCATTTTCAATTATTTTTTTTTTTCATTCTATTCGTCCATTGTATTCTTACTGACGCTGTAATTCAATTAAATTTTCATTATCTGTTTTGTATTTGTCAGGACTTTTTTCTATGTCATGCCAGTATCACACTTTTGCTTTGCAAAAAAATGATAAAACTCTTTTATAAAACAAAAGTGAACAAAAAAATTTAACCAGTAAACAATGCAAGTCAACAGACAAAGCAATACGGAATAGCGTGAAATCCTTTGAAACATTTAATGAATCAAAAGCAGCTGGAGGCGGCCGGAGCTCCTGGCAGAGTGACGAACAGCCAATCAGCAGCGTCGGTGGTGAATGGTTCCCGGCTGACCTCTCTTGACCTCTCTATATCGCGGCTGGGGAGAGGGGGGTGGGG
>NC_061839.1:9419500-9432000 GCF_019202785.1 Penaeus chinensis
TATCTTTACTTTTAATGAAATGCATAATCGCTTAAACACAGTGAGGCAAATGTTTTCCCAATCAATAGGTTTAACAAGAGAAAATCATCCGACGGAACTGACCTTCTTTTTTTTTTGTTTTATTAGTTAATGAGGGTTAACAATAAAGAAGAGAAATCTTTAGCAGGTCAAGAGAGAATGGTCACTTGATTGGTCTGCCTTCTCATTTCGTTTCGCTCGCTCCTTCCTTTCACTTAGCTATAGAAAATTATTGCTTTAACCGTAACAACAACACGGGGCATCATCGTCAAACATCACAACCTGAATCAAAAAACAAATGTCAAACTCTTAAAAATATACGAACATTTCTGTTTGTTTTGCTTTAATAGGTTTGGATCTCTTGAAGATACGATCTACAAAATATATCGAAATGACTTTGAATTCATGTTCCCTGCCCTGGTATGAAAGCCCCTCATAAGAACGAACTCATTTTTTTAAATATATATCTTATGTTTTATTAGTTTTCTTATTTTAGAAATAATCCCAATAAAATTGTTTCTCGTCTTCGCTGTATAACTATTATTTTGATCCAGTGGGTTGTAAGCTTGGGACGCGACCCTTCAGAGACAGTTATGAAGAGCAGTTACCGCGCACAGAGCAGGTCAAAGTATAAAGATGGGTTAAGGTTGCGAGGTGTGGTCCTACCTTGTGGATTTTTTTAAAGGTCACTCTACACACAAAGGATAATTTGACCTTTTCATTCTTTCTTTCTTTTGTTTTCCCCTTGTCCTTGTTGTTTTCTGTTTCGTTTTGTTTTCTTTCTTTAGTTTCTCCTTTCTTGCTTTCTTTTAACACATGTCCCCGAGCAAGGTCAGGTCTCACACCCCGCCACGCTTTACTCCCACAATAAAATATCACAGCTACAATTCGACACAACATTTCTTCAAGAAAAAGTTGAAGGAGAAGGTTCCACATTCTACGTCGAGAAGCTAGCCCAAATTTCCTTTATTTTTTAACATAATCTCTGAGGTTTTGTCAGTATTTGATACTGATAATGAATATTCACTTGAATTGATGCCAGGTTCGGCAAGGGAAAGTTTAGCGAATTGGTACGTGATTTTTAGGGGACGTGACAGTATAAACACTTCGGTTATACCTTACGGAGATGGAAGAGTTATCAGCAGCTATGACTGTATCTTTCAGGAGATGAAATTATAGGTGATGCATTTGTCGTAGAAATATGGACTAGCTTGCACAAAGATTTTAAACTCCTACTGTACACAACTAGAAGAATACAGTTATACATATACACAAAGAACTACATTTCGAAGATGAGTGTATTTACAAATGCCATTCAACTTTCTGCGATATACTTATAACACGATATATTTCACTTGGTACTATTAATGCCATGTATTGTCATGCGAATAACTGGGTTGTAAGTTGAATCTGATATTACATAACACTGATCAACATACTCATATTGTTTATGGAATAGTTTGCAGTCGTATTTCAGAGTTCTGTGGATGACTTGTACATTTTCTATTAAGGGCATTTCGGCATCGCCATAACCATTATTAGTCTTCCATAAACTGCCAACTCACAGATAAATGATCCCCCTCAAATAGTGGGAAAATTGGCAAACTCTTGTACTTGAAGCTTGGCACTTTATGCTCCATAATGTGCGCGAATCATGTCTTATGCTCCCTTGTGGAAAGCTGATTATTTCCTTAGTCCTTTTTGTCAAGTCTTATTTTTTCCAACTGCAGGGAATGTAATCGGATAATTAATTACGTTATAATGGTTTATATTCGCGCTTGTAATAACACAGTCGTCTATTTTCATATATAGGTATTTCATTTTTTTTTTTTTTTTTTTATCGATACACCCTATTCATGCAGCTAAAAGAAGACAAATAAATGTCAACATCACATATACAACACTTTGTTTTTGTTTAAGCAAGAAGAACAACAACATCATTTCTTTATATACACTTTCTACAACAATCTCGCAGCCTGGTATATAAGCCACGGGGAAATTTTGCTTAAAAATAGCTTAGAATATAGTTTGCCAAGGGAAAAACGCACTTAGCCTTTAGTGATATGACGATTCAATTGGTCTGACCAGCTGATTGAGGATGAAACAAAAAAAAAAAAAAAAACGATATATTATGCTACGATAGATAGAACAACGAGATGTGATAGAAGTGGCTGAATCATTTTTCTACAGATGAATTTCAGTTTACCCTTCAGTTTATTTATTATTATTATTATTTTTTTTTTGGAATGATTAAATCTCACTCTTGTTTCGCACGCTCTCTACGCTTGTTTTTTTTTCCATTGTGGAATCAACATAATGCTATCCTAAATAAGCACTTTTTTCGTATCTAACTTTACATCTAATAACAATCTCCAGCTTTGCTATTCTATGAGAATCATTAGCATTTATTTTTTGTCCACTAAACTCGACGCAATCAAACACCCCATTGTTAGCCGAGCCAAATCAAGCTATCCTAACCCTTATGCACACATGTATATAGTTGATTATCCCTTACACAACAACAGAAAAAAGAAAGCTGTGCACAGGGTTAGCATAGGACTGGCCTTGCACGCATGGGGTATTTTGTGTAAGGTAAAGAAGATGAATATCTCTAAGTATAGTTTAAAGGTTAGAATAATGTAAAAAATTGGGGTTATTAGGTGTGGTTATAAACAGGCAAGGTTTCAGGGTTAGGAAGAGGTTTTAGTTATGACTAAAAGTCTACTCTCACTATGGCGCGTCGGTGTGGTCACTGGTAAACACAAATAATGGCAACGATGGCAAAAATAATATTAAAAAAACGTCTTTTTATTTCGAGTTCGATTCTGCAAGTTGCAGGGTTTTTTTTTTCTGATTTCCGTTGCGCAGAGTCGACCGTCTTTTATTTGCCCCCAGTGCCACCACGAGCGCCATCTACCAAAAGGCGAAAGAAACGCAAAAAGGAGTTGGATTACGGAACTAAAGAGTTATACTTATGGAGCAAAAGCTAGAGAAGTCAAGGAAAAGAGATTAGCAGATCGGAAGATGATTATTTCCCAGAGAAGAAAAGGAGGAAAAGATTCTATTTCCCAAGGATGATCAGACTTCATGCCAACGGAGAACTCGACATCATGGCAGAAGAAGATCGAACAGAAATGGCGCGATGGCGTCTGACTTTCCTGGATAATTCTGTTCCTTTTTTTCAGATGTCATATTTTGTTAATGATCACTTTTTATAAGGTATAAATAACCTATCATATCCAGGTCAACACCAGCGTATTATCATTAGACCCGAATATTAGTCAGGTATAATTGGGACCTTTAATGTGTAACCTCAAGGTTACGTTGAGACTGTGTACTTCATCTTTTGAATTTATTTATTTCTGCTAAACACCTATGGTACTTTCGATTATATGTATGTGTGTGTGTGTGTGTGTGTGTGTGTGTGTGTGTGTGTGTGTGTGTGTGTGTGTGTGTGTGTGTGTGTGTGAGTGAGAGGGTGAGTGAGTGAGTGATTAGCTTACTAACTGAATAATGAGTGAATGAATGAGTGAGTGTGGTGTAAATATATATGTATATCTATATATATACATATACATATATACATACATATATACACATATATACATATATATACATACATATATATATGTATCTGTGTGTGTGTGTGTGTGTGTGTGTATGTATATATGTGTGTGTGTGTGTGTGCACACACACGCACACGCACGCACACACGCAAACACACACACACACACACACACACACACACACACACACACACACACACACACACACACACACACACACACACACACACACACGCACGCACGCACGCACACACACACACGCACACACACACACAGACACACACGTTAGTTTTTCTTTTAAAACATCCATAGCGGAATGTTTTCCTCATAGTGGGCCAGACAGACATACAGAGTGATACTTAGAGTAGGAAAGTTTTGATTAATTTTCATGATACCAGATCACGATTTATCATTCCACAGACACGCCCAGAGTGATGCAGATTATGACATTGCTGTCAAGTATGATTTCCTCTTCTGAATCATCTAATTGAGAGAATGGAAGTTGATGAAGTACAAAGCCTTCGAACTATATACATAAAAAACAAAACAAAAGAAAATCACACCATAAGTGATATAGCATTTGAAGGCCTGGAACGCGTATTGGAACCTCTTACGGCATCAGTCCAACGCGTGGATTGAACGCGAGCATATATATCAATTTCCTATCACTTATAACTAGAAATTGATACAAAGAACAACGCTAATTTTCACTACGTTTAATCTGAACGCAGCAGTTAGGTAAAATCTCTACACTGAGACTTTTTATCGACATTCTTATCTGCTATTAGTAGATCCCATATGCACTGGGTTATACTCCGTACAGGCTGAAAACATGAGCTTCTTATTAAGGAAAACACATTCGGGTTTACATTATGACACTGTCACGTTATCGAGAATAAGTTAAGGTGATATTTGAAAGATTATTCTGCTTTTGCTGTCACTTTTGCTCCACTAATCTTGGAATAATTTGGTTAAAAATACTTTGTTTTCTTTCACCTTGCCTCAAAAGAGATAAGAAAAAAGTTGGTCCACTAAAAGGCATGTTTTTGCCGGAGAAAAAAAAAAAGTAAATAAAAAAAAATAGCATTCCAGCATAGGTTGCTTCCATACAGCTACTAAAGAAGCCGGGAGTACTTAATAATACATATATGTATATATATATATATATATATATATATATATATATATATTTATATTATATATATATATATATATATATATATATGTATATATATATATATGTATATATATATAAGTACATATATGTATATATATATATATATATATATATATATATATATATATATATATAATCAGTAGCAGCATCGTACCTTAAACTTTCACATGCAAGCCGAATGAATGCATTTTCATGAGTTCCAAATGCTATTTAGACCAAGCAAGTATTCGTAATCCTGCAGTTTGCTTGATCGCAGCTTGCTTTAGAGCAGTTTCGCCCTTTTGCGTGACGATAGATTAATCAAGGTCGTTTCCCTCATTTAACTCACATGCAGACAACAACAGGTAAGTCAGTTCAGCTCACCTATTAAACATGGCTTTACGAAATCTTCGCTTTGCTTGATGCATATAAACTCTCATATAAAAACCGATAAGATAAATAGAAAAGATAAATGTTGTACTGCGTTGACTTAATAACGGTCGAATCTGACTTTTCTGTCAAATTTGTGATCAATTTCTTTCTCTGATAATTTCTTACTGATATGGTTAAGTAAGATGTAAATCGAAGGCCTCACATTCAACACAAATGATTCTATATAAATATATCATCCAAGATTACTAATAACTGATAGCCCAAGGTTTCCGAAGCCTCACTTAATGCCAATTTCATAAAAAGTTTATATTTTGATTGGGGTCACTTGGGTGTCCATACAATGAAAAGGATGACTAACATAACACGTTCGAACTCTTTAATACATTTACATATATATCCATCAACACGAACAATAGAACGCTGGAACTACATGATTATTATTATTTTTTTAATGGTCACACATATCAATTCTTTTAAATGAGGATTCGGAAGTACTTGGCGATTTAAAAAGATTCTAGATTCTAGTTTCTAGAGTGATTCGTGAGCTTGGCTACCATAAGAACTGCGTGCAGACGGCTCGTGATGGGGCTAACGTTAGGGACTGCCACACACACCAACACTCCGCCATGTTCGAATCATTTGGCGATTAACGGTCATATGGGAATGGTCGGATTTTGAATTCAAACGGCTTGTAACAGAAAACTCTTGGACCTTCCTATCTCTACGACGAATTAAAGCTATCATACGGTGACCGTAACATAACGAAATATGACATTGACTACTGTCGCGCGGAGATGATAAGTCATCACTGGGCATTGCATTTTGATGATAGATTCTATGGCTGTATATTGTGTTCTGATGACAATGGATTGGACAAAGCCACTCTCACTATTTTAGGATATTATTTTAACGATAAGGCATCTATTTCTTTCATATTGAATCTTTATTTTCCACCAAGAAATGGTTAATTGACATATTTTCTGCTTGTTTGCTAAATAAACACGATGAACTGGCGGTACCGTTGCAAAGTACTCTAAGCATTGTGTAGGCTAAACAGAATCTAACGGAACCCATAGCAGAGTCTTGGGTGCTGGTGTCCCTAACTCTTTAATAGATTCTAACTATGTACAACTATAACTACATCAACTAGTACTGATACTGGAAACAGGAAAGTAACTAACCAGCGCTTGATCTGAAGTTTAGATATCCTCGACCAACATAGAATATTGTGCATTCATTATATCATGCAGCATAAATGTCATAACAACATTCCCTCTGTACATGTTATAGTTCATCTGACAGGTATCATTAACCAACCAGTAATAACAATTTTTCCAAATAATATAAAAGTTTATATCTCACTGTGCGTACACCACTTCATGTATGCTATTGCATTACAGAAAAATAAATAATGTTACAAAATTGCAATAAAGTTACATTTATGAATTTGTGACTCTTAACTGTGAATATTTTGCACATTTCAACCTCTATATACAATAACACATAAGAAGCATGGGTGCATAACTCCAGGTTTTATTTCGTTTTTTTATCAAATACATTACTAGATCAACAATATATTGTATTTACTGGTCGTAATGGAAAGTTCCTCCTTGCTGCATCTGCTGTTGCCTGAATGGGTTGTTGTCCACCGGCCTTTGTGTCACAGTTCTGTTATCACTAGTTACGTGACCATTTGCTCCCTGGTTATTGTAGTCTGTAACTTGCATTTCCATAGCCTCATAAGTGCCATAATTTTCTTGTTGTCCTTTGGAGAGTTTTGAAAATTCTAGGTGATTCTTATCTCCTCCAGGCACTTGCTGGCCCTCCTGCATGGTGTAAGTCTGGAAATCGCCTTGAGGAGGATCTTGCATGTTCAGCTGTTCTTGGCCTTCCTCTTCGAAGGGCTTATAGTCATACACGTGGCGGAGGGAATAAAGTATGGGGCAGTATAAAAGATTGGAAAGGGCGATGCCGATGTTGAGTGCCACGAAACCAATGGTTGTCACTACACTGCCAGCAATCATCGGTCCAAACGCATAGGCGAGAGAGTAAGAGATGTCCGCGATAGCATAGATAGAGCCATAAACGCTGACGTACCGGGTGTCCACCAGGTATCCCAGCGTAGGAAGAAGGGCCGTGTCTATAAGAGCAATGCCGAAGCATATGACACATATGGGCATCATCACGACCCAGTAATTTGTTGCAAACGGCAAGAAGAAGCAGCTGATTCCTTCTAATGCTAAGCCTCCGGCAGCCATCATCCACTGGTAGTTCGGATACTTCTTTGACATCTTCACAGTCAAGACGACCCCAGCGACATGAGGGAAGAATGACGGCAGCCAGATCATGCCCAACTGCCATTCTTCCACCTCCATGTTGTCCATCATCCACACGCTGATGGTAGGCTCAAGGAAAGCTAACGATACGTTAGACATCATGAGAGCTCCTGCACAGCAAAGGATGTATGGATCCATGAAGAGCCTAAATATAGGCGTTCCTTTCTTGTGCTCCATGCCGAGCTCTTTCTTTTGATCTCTTATAGGTCTCATAACTAACCTCAGTGCCACCGCATCGAATAGCGAGACGAAAGCTAGAATCAAAAATGGCATCTCTTTCCCAGCAAATTGATATAAAGTGCCACCAAACGGTGGGGCAACCAGGCAACCAAATGATATAAAGGCAAGGGCTATACCAAGGGCTTTTGTCCTTTCTGATTCTTCTGTGTAAGTATCGGCAATCATAGCCAAGCCAGACGTATCAGCAAATGCTGAACCAACGCCCTGTAAACTCCTGGCGAAGAAGAGCACACCGTATGAGCGGCCACATGCGAAGATGGCTGTCGATAAGAACATAACAATGAGCCCAAAGGTCATAGGAATATCGTACCCGACCTTATCAATGATGGTACCTGATATGGGGTTTACCATAAGCTGTATAAGAGCTTTGGAGGCAAAGAGAATCCCTATAGCTGTGTCTTCTCCCTCGTACACAGTGACCTGATTAATATACTTTGGCTTTGGTGTTACTGTATAGTTCCCCGTAGCATTGGCATAGTACCTGATGCTAGACTCATTGTACCTAATCATACTCCCTCCTTCCAGATGTGTCGTCCAAGAACCAATCCTTCGCAGGTAGTCTGGAATGATGGGCACAATGACCATATACAACATGTTATCCAGCAACAACGCGATGCTGACAATCACCAGCACTATTTTCCTCTGCACTCGAGGCTCCTTCATGCAGTCGTATAGTGCGTCCCATATCTCCTGGAGGCTCAGGTTGACCCCTGGCACTACGAAATTCTTTACCGTGTCTTTAAAGGACATTTTGGTGAATTCTTTTTCTTTCTTAAAAGTCGAAACTTCTGTGGTAGATTTCAGTTAATGGAAATCCGGGTTTTATCTCGTTATTCGAAACAAGTATTTTTACAAGGCATTTTAAAAGATATGTTTGCAATCATTCAAGATGACATGATAACGATGCTTGTCCATTCAGTACTGACCTTCCCGGACCCACATGCGTTCATGCCTTATCAATCTCGTCTGTGGGATGGCCTGCAATTAAAATCTGCCTCCTCCCTCTCTTTCCTTTTACTGAAGGTGCGCCCGATCTGGGACGACCTGCCTGGGTTTTGTTTAGTAATGAGAGCAGGCCGACGTCGATGGCTCTTCACATTAGAGAGTGAAGGGCACTTGAGATTACGGGCAGAGATCAAGAGGCGACTGCTGAGAACAAGGAGCTTCCGAAACGATTCCGGGCTTCGTATGAAACTCTAAACACGTATTCTCTACGTATTATTCTTCACAATCAAATTAAATAGGTTAAACGGTAATGATGTTTTCTGCTGCCTAATCGAACATCAACAGGGGTGTGGAAAGGATGCGTAACTGACTAACGGAAAACAAAACGGTATTTCATATCACAAAAATATTGTAGCAAAATTACACTAAGCAGTAATTCTACTTATTAATGTACGATTTGTTAGTGCACGACTTTCTTGAATTTTCACTCTAATGTTTTTTTCCTATTTTCTAATAATTCATCTCTCTGGTTTCCAGAGATTCTCTCAGGCGTGCAACTTCACTACACAACATTGGCTAGCCGCCGGGATGAAGGGATCGTGTTGCAAACAGATCCTGTTGCCAGAAGAGGTTGATGCTGACGGTGATGGTTGGTGGTGGTATTGTGGTGGTTGTGGCGGTGGTGGTGGAGTAGTGGTAGTTGGTTGAGGTTGGAGATAATTGGTAGAGAAGGGAACGAAGATAGGCCGCCTCGCGTCCTCTCGTGTTGGTGCTTCTCCTCCCTCCCTCACACTGCCCTCTCGACCTTTGAAGAGGAGAGAGAAGATCGTCGTTAGTTGGAGGCCATTGCTTTTTATAGGTTGGTACAAGGGGACGGTGTTGTTCGTGCTACCGTTTGTGTCGTGTTTGTTTGTGTCGTGGAGGGAAGGGGGGTTGGGGGAAGTTGCGGGAGGGGGGGGGGGGGGAGAAGGAGACAGATGGTTTAGTGTCTGGGAGATAGCCAATCATGATGCAGGTCGTGCTTTGTGTGTATGAATAGCTTCGGCCTGTCCCACAGAGTGTGATTCATGTACGTGTGTATGGCTTGTGTGAGAGGCTGTTGCTGTGTCTTGAGTAACGCGTGTGGTAAGTTATGTGTTTCGTGTTTCTCTTATGGCTGTGTCCTGTAGCCGTAAACTAGGATTGCTCTGCAGATCGCGTGTGAACGTGTTGTTATCCAGATGATATGTGAGATGTAAGTCGAGTATTATTTTTTTCTTCGTTCTCTCCCTGTCTCTGTTTCCGTATAAATAATGCATCCTGCTCTATAGTTTTGTCTGTCGTAGCGTGGGGGAGTGGAATATGCTTTGCAGCATGAGAGAAGTGATTTGTGTTTTGTTTGTGATGTTGTGAAGAATGACTTGTTGTCTTTGTGTTGTTTACTCTTAAGTTATAGCTATAAGACGTGCAGGTACCGCGTAGGATGTTGTAATTCAAATTAGAATAATATAGTCATAGTAATTTCAAATTATATTTAATAGACATGGCATATTCTGTATAGGTTTCGTTAAATGAATCTACTTATTGGGAAATCTTATGTTGCAAATAGAAATGAAATAACGTTTTACCATGTGATGAATTAAGGACATCTGAATAGATACAAGCTTTTGTAATGTATTTTAGTATAATTAATGCTATATCCTAGTATATACATAGGTAATGACGCCCTTGCACGAACTTTCTTATCTGATTGCATGAGAAAGAGAGCAATCCATTTATCATAAACGTGGACTGTGAAATGAATATGATTTTTTTTTCTTTTTGTAGCTTTAACTATTAGAAAAACATGACATTAGTAGAAGTACTGCAAGGGATACGTATATTCCTTTATCAGGTAGCAAATGTTGATAATAGTAGACCTGAGAAACACTACAGACTCTCATTGGTGTATTTATACGTCAAACATTACTGAAAGTTCTTAAGTTCTGAGATGTGAAAGCTTTGTTACAAAGTGCAGAGCAAGTACCTTGTAACGAAAAGTATGTGTATATATAATGTACAGACTTTGAAAAACACATAAACATGTAAGAACATTGGAATCGCTGGCCTGATACTGCCTAACGAAGTGTCTTTATAAAGCTCAAAGGACAAGCGAAGTATGTGATTTTCCACAGTTAGCAAAAGTGTTAGTTTGTTGTAGATGTAGAGAGGATTTGTATAAGAAGGGGACCAAAACAGACCGTAAGCAACATTGAAGTTCGTAACTATGGGGAGACGTTGCAGTTACTGTGCATTTATCAAGGGGTGGCTATGAGATAGCAAAACAACAGGTAATGCACAAATGTTAGTACATGGAATATGTAATTTCTAAGGGGTACTTAAATCAACACCCATAAGTTTCTTAAAGCCTAAAAGACTTTTCCATATATTAGTTTTATTTCCCTGCTCCCAGCAATAAGAATTTTAGATGGAGCTAAATAAATAGACGCACGATTATTTTTGTACTGATAACCATAACTGGGAAGAGTCGAAGACTTAACCTATTCGAAATTCTGAATTATAAAGTGTATATTGTTTCTAAAGAAATCTGTGGTAGGATTGAGATGAGACAGAGAGAGAGAGAGAGAGAGAGAGAGAGAGAGAGAGAGAGAGCGAGAGAGAGAGAGAGAGAGAGAGAGAGAGAGAGAGAGAGAGAGAGGGGGGGGGGGAAGGTGAGAGAGAAAAAACATGTGAGAGAGAGAAAAAAAGTGAGAGAGAGAGAGAGAGAGAGAGAGAGAGAGAGAGAGAGAGAGAGAGAGAGAGAGAGAGAGAGAGAGAGAGAGGGGGGGGGGGGGGAGGTGAGAGAGAGAAAACATGTGAGAGAGAGAAAAAAAGTGAGAAAGAGAGAGAGAGAGAGAGAGAGAAAGAGAGGGGGGGGGGGGGGGTAAGAGAGATAAAAAAATGTGAGAGAGAGAAAAAATGTGTGTGAGAGAGAGAGAGAGAGAGAGAGCGAGAGAGAGAGAGAGAGAGAGAGAGAGAGAGAGAGAGAGAGAGAGAGAGAGAGAGAGAGAAAGGTAGGGAGGGAGGGAGGAAAGGTGAGAGAGAGAAAAAAAATGTGTGTGTGTGAGAGAGAGAGAGAGAGGGAGGGAGGGAGGAAAGGTGAGATAGAGAAAAAGATGTGTGTGAGAGAGAGAAAGAGAGAGAGAGAGAGAGAGAGAGAGAGAGAGAGAGAGAGAGAGAGAGAGAGAGAGAAGTTGGAAGGAGGAAGGGAGTGAGAAAGAAAGACAGAAAGAGAGATGTAGAGAGATCCAGAGACAGAGAGTTGTTATCCAGATACCGTTTATCTCTAACTAACTCAGCGTTTGTGTTCAACTATATGTCTGTTTTATGATGCTAACGGACAATGGATAAATTGTATATTTTGTCTGTTAGTCTCTATACCAGAGGAGCAAAAAAAAAATCAAAACTCAACCAAGTTCCCTAGCATAGCAGACATATCATCCTATCGAGGGCCAACAAAGCTATGATCACTCCTGCAAGCGCCAGTGTCTTGCGGGTCCTCAATAGCCTTGTTGTTGGTGCCCTTTTGTGGCCCAAGGGTAGGTGGGGGGTGGGTGGGGGGGTCGGGCTGGGTCGGAGGGAGGGAGGGAGCGAGGGAGGGAGGGAAGGAGGGAGGGGGAGCAGAGAGAGAGGACCGCTTGTATGACGTAACTTCGTTCCCTTCCCACCTGTAAATGGAAAAAAGGAAGGGAAAAAAAAAGAGAAGAGAATGGAAATAAAGGGAAAATAACTACATAAGTTCGCTTGCTACAACAAATACTAGAGGCTACAGAAATGAAAGAAAATAAACGAAAAGAAAAGAAAGAGAAGAAGTAACAGGAAAACACC
>NC_061839.1:9444500-9446273 GCF_019202785.1 Penaeus chinensis
TGAAACAGACGAGAAAGAGAGAGCAAATAAACAAGATCGGCGCCCAGTAATACTAAACGGCCCATGACATGAACGAAAGCGACCCTCCTTCGAGAAATGGTCCACCGCCATTCGCCGGAAGTCAGTGTCACGCCGAGGCAATTTGTATATCCATCGGCTCCTGGCTGACGGGGAAATTAATCGCGAGAGGTGTCTGGGAGGACTGGGGAAAAGCTCTCCTCCCCCTCCCTCCCTCCCCCCCACACACACTCCCTTCCCTCTCTTTTACCTTCTTCTCTCCTTCTCTTCTCTCTCTCTCCTCGCCCCAGCCTCTCCTTCACTAGCATCTCATTCCTTTTCCCTTCCCTTTCTTCACACTCTCCTTCTCCTTCTCTTTCCCTCCCTCGCCCTCCCCCCTCTTTCCCTCTCCTCTCTTTCTCTATTCCTCATCCAACCTCCCTCCCCCTCTCCTCTCCTTCTCCTCCTCTCCCCCTCCCTTCCTAAACCTTCTTCTTCCCCTCCCTTCCTAACCCTCCTCTCCCCCTCCCTCTTCTTCTCCTCCTCTCCCCCCACCCTCTTCTTCTCCTCCTCTCCCCATCCCTTCCTAACCCTCCTCTCCCCCTCCTTTCCTAACCCTCCTCTCCCACTCCCCCTCCCTCCCCCCATCGCCCCCTCCCCCTCCCTCCCCCCGCCCGCGAGATGGACCGCGAGACGTCAGCTGAAGAAGGGTGAAATATGAAGTCTTATTGCATTAGGTCAGGTAAGAGGCAGTAGGTTTCACGGCCGAGACTCAGCTATTGTACTTGTTTCGCACAAGGGGAGTTCTTATCGTGCTGTTGTTTGTTGTTTGTTCGGTTGTTACTTTTCTGTTTTTGTTTGTTTTGTTTTGTTTTGCTCTTAAGTATCGCAGCTAAGAAGCGTAAGGATATCATATATAATATATATATGGACATATTTTTTTTTTTTTTTTTTTTTTTTTGCTCAGGTAAGAAGAGTAAATATATATATATATATATATATATATATATATATATATATATATATATATATATATATATATATATATGTCAACGTCTATAGTTTTTTTAATTATTCTTTTCCTCGTGGGAGTGGGAGTAGTTGATTCCTTTTCCTTAGGCATCGAAGGCAAGGAATTTCTTTTTCTTTTTGCATGTTTGTTTCGTTTGCCTCTTTTTCTCTTTTATTATTTTTTTTTTTTTCTAAGAGGTTCAAAATGAGGATTTTTTTTCTCTAGTTTTATTTACGCGTTTTATAGACCTTTTTAAATAGGCCTACCTCGTCAATTTTCCTTTGTTTTTGAGTTTAAATTTCTCCTTGTTTTCTCTTTTTCCTTTTTTTTTTTTTTTTTTTTTTTTTTTTTTTTTTTTTTTGGTGAATTTCAATTTTCTTTCTCTCTTTAGTCATTTCCTAAATTCAGGACAAAATCCACGTCACCACTTTAAAAAATATATCACAAAATAAGGAAAAGTAAACCCACCAGTGATAATAGTAATATAATTGATAATAAAGATCTCAGAAACGATAATAATAATAATGATAATAATAACGATAGTAATACGACGTAGATCAAATGTAAAAATAGAAAACAGACGCGAGAAAAAAAAAAAAAAAATCACACACAAAAAAAAATGATGAGTGATGTCGGTAAGGTAGCGTCGCGGCGCTGGTGAAGTCAGCGATCGATCCCGACCTTTGTCATTTGTCCATGCAAGAAGGGGGGAGAGCGGAGTGTCAAGTGTACCGCTTTGTGTTCATCTGAGGAGGAAGAAGTGG
>NC_061839.1:9483873-9488873 GCF_019202785.1 Penaeus chinensis
CTCCTCCTCCTGTTCCTCCACCACCTGTCCCACCTCCTCCCATTCCTCCACCATATCCAACACCATCTATTCCTACCCATCCACCTCCTCCTCCTCCACCTCCCCCTCCCCCTCCCATTCCTCCTCCCCCTCCTATTCCTACCCATCCACCTCCTCCTCCTCCTCCCCCTCCCATTCCCCCTCCCATTCCTCCTCCACCGTACCCACCCCCTCCCATTCCTCCTCCACCGTACCCTCCCCCTCCCATTCCTCCTCCCCCTCCCCCTCCCATTCCTCCTCCACCGTACCCTCCCCCTCCCATTCCTCCTCCACCGTAGCCTCCGCCTCCACCCGTCGACCTCGCAGTCCCAGAAGGCACGAGATTGAGCCTCACTCTCTTGAAAGCGTTGAGGAACTGGTTCAGGGATTGCTGTTGCGCGTCCAAGAGGCTCCCCGAAAGCATTACCAACAAGGCTGTAAAGAGAGAGAGGGAGAAAAGAAGAGAAGAAGAAGAAAAGAGGATTAATTATCGTGTAATGGTGACAGTCGAGGGTAAGGGGGAGATGATGGGTCAATTATTGTTTTATGGTGTTAATGGTCGTTAAGGGGACAGTGTCAAATATCTTTTCATGGGTGGCAATATCCGTCTAGGAGAGAATGGATCTATTAGTGTTTTATGGTGATAATGGCTGTTAGGAAGATATAGGCCAATTATCGGTCAGTGTTGATAATGGTCGATACACAGGAAATGATAGATTACTCATCTTGAGAAAACTATAATAATGATAAAGCTGTTAAAATTGATAATAGACACTGCAGAGTAAAGGAGTAATTGTTATTATATTATTAAAAAAAAAAAAAAAATGTTCAAGAGAGAATAAAGTAATTATGTTATTGTCTTTTAAGATAAAGATGGTAATGATTCACAGAAGGGATTAAATCATCACTTGAAATTAATGACGTTAGTTGCTGTTGCAAGAATGGATTGATCATCTCAATTTCCTAGACTTCCCCCCTTTGATGATTAGTTTATTTGATGTACAGAGAATGAATGAAAAACGAGATAATCATGTTAACTGCTGAGAAGAGAATGGATGAATTAAGTAACTGAATACAGTTGAGAGTAAAAATCACCGTAGAGAGAATGGCTTAATTAACTTTTGAAATGATGATTAGAGACAGATAAATACAATCACTGTTATAGAGAACAGATTAAGTTGGGAGAAAAGTAAAGATCATAATTACTGAGGCGAGAATAAATCAATCACTTTCCTAAAGAAGTTGTTAATTAGAGTTTCTGCTGAGAAATTGTTGTTGGAAAAATAGATGATATTAGAATATAACCCAGTTTATTTTCAAGACAGTTATCTCCTCAAGAAGAGTGGTATATGGAAGCTAGTCCTTAGGTATCTTGATATCACTGGTATCTTTTGATCAGTGTTTGGACGTATAAACAAGAAGGGAAAGATTCAGGACAGAATAAAGGGTAGAAGAAAGAATAGTAAACAAACAAACAAATTAAATGGCAAAGGCAAATTATTTTACTGATTTTGGAAAAAAAACAAAAAACATAATGAATCGTGCATTTTTAACTGCATGTCATTCCACGTGATCAGACATCAAACGTCCATGTCACAGATTTCAATGAAATATTGCATATTATCAT
This sequence comes from Penaeus chinensis, assembly GCF_019202785.1. Lineage (NCBI taxonomy): Eukaryota > Metazoa > Arthropoda > Malacostraca > Decapoda > Penaeidae > Penaeus > Penaeus chinensis. The sequence continues at coordinate 9,485,519 of NC_061839.1, forward strand.
GAAATCTAATTATCATATATTCAGAAACGGTAGCGATGGTGTATATATTCATATACAGAAATGCATATATATAAATATATATATATATATATATATATATATATATATATATATATATAGACACACACACACATAAACACACACACACACACACACACACACACACACACACACACACATATATATATATATATATATACATATATACATATACATATATATATATGCATATAGAAAGTGAGAGAGAGAGAGAGAGAGAGAGAGAGAGAGAGAGAGAGAGAGAGAGAGAGAGAGAGAGAGAGAGAGAGAGAGAGAGAGAGAGAGAGAGAGAGAGACGGATAACGGAGAGGAAAGCAGAAAGACAGACAGAGGAAGCTGATAGACAGAGACAGACAGATAGACACGGAGATGGACAAAGAGACAGACAGACAGGAACAGAAATAGACAGAGAGACAGACAAACAGGCACAGAGATGAACAGAGAAATAGACAGACTGGCACAAAAATAGACAGAGAGGCCGATAGACAGGCACAGCAGTGGACAGAGAGACAGACAGGCACAGAGATGGACAGAGAGACAGACAGGCATAGATATGGACAGAGAAATAGACAGACAGGTACAGAGATGGACAGAGAAATAGACAGACAGGCACAGAGATGGGCAGAGAAATAGACAGACAGGTACAGAGATGGACAGAGAAATAGACAGACAGGCACAGAGATGGACAGAGAGGCAGACAGACAGGCACAGAGATGGACAGAGAGGCAGACAGACAGGCACAAAGATGGACAGAGAGGCAGACAGACAGGCACAGAGATGGACAGAGAGATAGACAGACAGGCACAAAAATAGACAGAGAGGCAGACAGACAGGCACAGAGATTGACAGAGAGGCAGACAGACAGGCACAGAGATGGACAAAGAGACAGGCAGACAGGCACAAAAATAGACAGAGAGGCAGACAGACCGACAAAAGGAAAGCGACACATCCAACCCGGCCCGAGTTCGGAGCATCACACTGACCCAACAATCCGACACGTGTCATTTTTAATTAATGGCTGTTTGACAGCTTATTTTTGTCTCTTTCTTTTTGGATATTTGCTCGTGATATTCGAGCCGTTCGCGAAAAAGCCTCCCGCTCGATTCGGACGATGACGAAGTGAGCATGTTCTGCTAAAGATAGCAATTCGAGTAGCGTTTAGCAAGTCTGAGAGAAAGACGATCGAAAACCAGTATGGAAAGCTGTTATAGAGAGAGAGGAAGCAGCTGGTCCGTTTCAATGGCGCTTCTGAATGAACTTGCGTATTCTTATATCAGCCGGGAGTTGTAACAAGCAAAGCATACTGCATTTGAATTCGTGTATCGTATTCAACATCCCTTTTCTAAGGAAATGCTACCAATAAGCAAAATCAAGAAAATACAAAAGATTAAAATTAAAACCCAGTAATTACCCCATGAATAACTCACATTAAGAAATTTTATTCCAATGCACGGTTATAATTATACCAATAAAACCACTTTTCCTCTCTTTATCGTCATGCAGCATCGAGAGTAAAAAGTTAAAGTGCATGAGATGAGGGGAATCATGTCATCTGGTGGTCATGAAAGACCGAATGATTCATGACTGCATGATTTACGCGTGAAGGGCATGCATTAGATAGTAAGCCATATCAGCAGTCTTTTAAAAGAAATCTGACTTTTTTCTTCTTTTTTACTTTCTAGTGTGAGTTACATACTATACAATTCTGTGGAGAGAAGGGATGAGTGAGTGAATGAAGAGGGGATGGAGGGAAAGACGGAGGAAGAGAGGGAATAGGAGAGAAGGAAGAGAGGGAGAAGGAGAGAAGAAGAAAGAGAAGGAGAGGAAGAGAGGGAGGAAGATAGAAGGAGGAGGAGTGGGAGAAGGAAAGAGGGAGGAAGAGAGGGAGGAGGAGAGAAGGAAGATAGGGAGAAGGAGAGAAGGAGAAAGAGAGGAAGATAGAAGGAGGAAGAGAGGGAGAAGGAAAGAGGGAGGAAGAGAGGGAGGATGAGAGAAGGATGAGAGGGAGAACGAGAGAGGGAGGAAGGGAGGGCGAGGGAGGAGGAGAGACGAAAGAAAAGAGGAAGAAGAAGGGAGGAGAAGGAGAAAGCGAGAAAGGAAGAGAGAGAGAATCAGAAAGACAGATAGATTGATAGAGAATACAAGACAAGGATATACCGTGTCTTCATTCTCATTTTTCACTCCTTTCCTTTCACACTAAATTCAACGATACTCACCTGATTACACACACAAAACAATTCCTTAAACACACTCACAAAATTTGCATAATCCCATTACCATTATCACTCTGCATTTTGCTTACCAACCACAACAAGCGGGCAAGAAGGAATGGTCATGGTTCTTATCCTCGAATGCACTGCCACTACAGAAAGGATGTATTCAACACGCCGGATTATACGCTTCTGAGATGTCAATCAGTTTCCTCGTTATTTTATAATCTATGGCACCGAGTTACCGATGATCACTTTGCATTATTGCATTATGGAGCGGTATTCACCTGTCTATCCCTGCTTTGGTATCAGTTGGTTGTAGCGGTTTTCCTTAAGATTAAATTCTGGATTGATAAATAGTGTTTTTTTTTTTTTTTGAGGTTACCGGTAAATAATTCGTTTCTATACACAGAAAAAGGCATTGGCACCTCACGCCGTGTAATGAGTAACAAACCTAGCGTGATTATCTTGCCAGTTACGCAAACCTGATTATCATTTTGACAAGAAGCGTCTGTGAACTGTGGCATGCGACGGCTGCGCTGTGCAATTAACTGAAAGTCGAATCGCTTTTCCTGTAATGTGTGTAGCTCAGTTATGTGACGTAAGAGGGAGCTCATGCAATAGACTCTCACTTTTATTGTGCTTTTCATATCGCGAATATTTTCAGGCGAAAAGAGTTTACAATTGCAACTGTATTTCCGCAAAAATAAGCTTTAGAAACATTCGAACACACACACACACACACACACACACACACACACACACACACACACACACACACACACACACACACACACACACACCGCGGTTGATTAGAAAGGGTATCCAACCACTGCCCTGTAAGTAATGCAGTGGAATGAATGACTTTTGAATAGTAATAATAATAATACACATACACATATGCACACACACACACACACACATACACACACACACACACACACACACACACACATACACACACAACCACACATATATAATATATATATATATATATATATATATATATATATATATATATATATATAGACATACACACAAACACACACATATGTGTTTCTATATGTGTGTGTGTGTATACATGTATATATATATATATATATATA
>NC_061839.1:9523873-9525671 GCF_019202785.1 Penaeus chinensis
ATAAAAATAATAATAATAATAGTAATGATAATAATAATCACATAAATAATTATAAAAGTCGTAATTATTATTATTCAGATTATTATTAAAAGGATAATAATATCATTATCGATGATAACATTAATAACGATAATAGTAATGATCATAATAATAATAATAATAATAATAATGATAATAAAAATAATAATAACAATAATAATAATATTAATAATGATGATAAGAATAGTGATGATAATAGTAATAATAATATTAATAGTAATGACAATCATAACAATAGTAATAATAATAATAATAATAATAATAGTAATAACAATAACAATAATAATAATGATAATTATAATATTGGTAATGATAACAATAATAGCAATAATGTTAATGATAATGATAACATTAACGTTAAGGAAAAAAATAATTGAAATATTACTAACTATAGTTCAGGCTAGAATTATGATAATCCTTGTCTAAACTTTAAGAATAACAACAACAACAACAACAAAATATAGATATTGGGAGCAATGAAATAAAATGTCAAATATAAGTGTATTAGTCAGCAAATTCCATACCCTTTACCGCATCGAGACTCGACAGAATATATGGAACGGGAGAGCCTGCTGACCATATTTGGAACGACATACACTTTTTTTGTTTGCTTGTTTCCGCCACCTCATTTTCGGGAAATTACAAAATGCAAATGATTCTCCGCGGAACTCAAGCTTCACTAATTTCCAACTTCGTCTAATTAAGTTGGATGGTGTATTTCTTTGGATGTTCTATGTTACTCGGATTCTCTAGTGGTACTGTCGTGTCTCTCTCTCCCCCCCCCCCCCCCCTTATCTCTCTCTCTCTCTCTCTCTCTCTCTCTCTCTCTCTCTCTCTCTCTCTCTTCTCTCTCTCTCTCTTCTCTCGCTCCCTTTCTCTTCTCTCTCTTTCTCTTGGATTCTCACTCTTGCTCTTCTCTCTGTCTGTCTGTCAGTCTGTCTGCCTCTCTCTCTCTCTCTCTCTCTCTCTCTCTCTCTCTCTCTCTCTCTTCTCTCTCTCTCTCTCTCTCTCTCTCTCTCTTTCTCTCTCTCTCTCTCTCTCTCTCTCTCTCTTTCTCTCTCTTTCTCTCTCTCTCTCTCTCTCTCTCTCTTTTCTCTCTCTTTCTCTAGGATTCTCACTCTCATTCTCTTCTGTCTGTCTGTCTGCCTCTCTCTCTCTCTCTCTCTCTCTCTCTCTCTCTCTCTCTCTCTCTCTCTCTCTCTCTTTCTCATTCTATCTGCCTTTTCTTGACACTAATTCTCCCCCACCCCCACCCCCCTCCTCTCTCGCTCGCTCATTTTATCAAATCAAAATATTTACGCCACATGCTACAACATAATAATACGTAATCCTTTACTACAAATATTTCCTTACGAAGACAAGCTTTTTTAAAATCTTTCAGTGCGTAGAAGAGAATCATACTCCAAGCATCAAAATATGTACAAAAACAACAATAACATAAAACAAAAGAAGCAAATTAAGAAAAAAAGATATTACAGCCAAGCAGGGTAATGTGATTTGCCTAAACATTCCTCCGTTGCATGGGCGCAGACAAGCACTAACTAATTGGCTTGCATTAGAAGAGTCAAATTCTATTAAGTTCCGAATCCTCGAGCGAGAGCTTACTCCGCCGAGACGCCGGACGCGAACTTTTACAAATAAGAGGCAAGGAAGAATAACAAGAGGGAAAGGAAGGGCAGTTCTTGCGGCTTTCTGTCTCTAAGGTACAATGCCAGGAAATGTATATATATATAGACACATATATGAATATATTTATGAA
>NC_061839.1:9535771-9540771 GCF_019202785.1 Penaeus chinensis
GCATAATATATCTAACTCTTCGCCATTTAGCGTTACATCCCCCTGTTAAACCCACCTGCGCCGCCCACGTAGCCTCCATTAAAAATGCCCATGAACACATTGCGTTTTATCTGTTGTTTACGCATCTTTTTACTCGAGAGAGAGGAAATAATCTAATTTTCTTTCTTTCCTCCCCAACGACTCCCTCGCCTCCCCCCCCCCCACCCCCCTGCGTCAACTCCCTCGGTCCTTTTCCTTCTTTTTTTTCCCCCTCTTCCCCCCACCCCACCCCCTCCTTCCTCTCCCCGCTCCCCCTCCTCCTCCTCCTCCTTCACTCGGCCCCTCCCACGAGAGGTAACGCGACAAGAGGACAAATACACTAACAAATTAACTTCAAACAAAAACTGTTTTCGTTTCCGTTTCGTTGTTTGTTTTCTCTGCGTCGTTCTTGTTTCATTTTCGTTTTTTCCGTATTAGTTTTTTTCATTCTTGTTGTCTCTGGCATTTTTTTTAATTTTTTTTTCCCCTCCCTGTCCCTTCTTTCTTTCTCTCTCTCTGTCTCTTTTTTTATTTTTTAATACATGTGTGTGTGTTTGTTTGTGTGAGTGTGTGTGTGTGTGTGTGTGTGTGTGTGTGTGTGTGTGTGTGTGAGTGTCTGTGTTGTAATTATCACTGTTCGCATCAATTTGTCTATCTCTCTTATCCTCCCCTATTCTCTCCTTATCTTTCTGCCTATATCTACCTCCCCCTCTTTCTCTCGTTTGTTATGCTTCCCGAGTCTATTCCCTGGAGTCTCACCATCTATCATTTGCCTCCCTCTCCCTCTTTATCCACTTAACACACTTCTCTCCCCTCTTCCCTCCCTTCACCTCCTTCCCCTATCTTCCCCTCTTACCTCTCTCCCTGTTCGCACTCCCCTTCTCTTTATGCTTCCCCTCTTCCTTCTCCTGTTCCTTTCTTTTTATCTCCTGTTTCATCTCCTTATCTCCTCCCCGCATTCGTCCGAACAAAGATCAATAGGCAGAAATGGAAGATAATAGAATAGGCAAATTGGAGGGAGTAATAGGTGAGGTGAAAGAAAAACGTGAAAAAAAAATAACATTGATGATATTAGTAATGATTCTGTTCATGAGAGTTATAGTAATTATGATGATAATAATGATAATCAAATATGATAATGATAATAATAAAAATAATAATAATATTAATGATAATAATAATAGTAATAATAATAATGATGATGATAATAATAATAATAAAAATGACAATAACCATAATAATAATAATAATAATAATAATAAGAAGAAGAAGAAGAAGAAGAAGAAGAAGAAGAAGAAGAAGAATGATAATAATAATAATGGCTGTTACTATTATTATTACCAGTATCATTATTATTATCATTATCATTGTTTTCGTCACTACCATTATTAGAACCATTATTATTGATACACGATAATATCACCATCCATCAGTGATGAAATAAAATCATAAAGATAAGAATAAGGAACCCCTATTAGCAATAATTATACGGAAAATAAAATAATGATGACAATGGTAATAAGAATAATGATAGTTTTAAATGATAATCATAGTTAATGATAATATTTAATAATGTTAATGTTGATAATGATAATGATGACGATAGTAAAAATAAAGTTGATAATATTAATAATGATAATGATAAGGATAATGCTGGTAAGAGTAATAATAGAATGATGATGCTGATAATAATAATAATAATAATAATAGTAATAATAATAGTAATAATAATAATAATAATAATAGTAGTAGTAGTAGTAGTAGTAACGATGGTAATAATAATGATAATGATAATGATAATTATAATAATGATAGTAATAGTAAAACTATTTATAATGGTATTATTCATAAAAAAATAATAATAATGATAATAGTAATAATAATAATAATGATAATAATAACAATAATAATAACGATAACAATAATGGTAATAATAGTAGTAGTAATAATAATAATGATAATGATAACAATAATAGTAGTAATAATAATAATAATAATAATAATAATAATAATAATAATAATAATAATAATAATAATAATAATAATGATAATGATAATGATAATAATAATAATGATAATGATAATAATAATAATAATAACAATAATAGTAATAATGATGATAATAATGATAATTGTATTTATAGTGATAATGATGATAATACTAACGAAGATGATACTCATAGTAACAGTTATAATAAAAGCATAATAATGAATCGATGAATTGATTAACAACCAATCCACACACGCCCACTACTGTCTCAGGCCCACCTTCAGGCTCACGATCTTTAGAATATTTATCATTTATAAACAGAATGGACAAAGAAATAGACAGATAGACGAACAGACAGATCGGCAAGACAGACAAATTAAGACAGACAGACCGACCCGACACACAGTCAGACAAATAGACAGACCGGCAAGACGGACAGACAAGCAGATAGACAGACCGTCAAGACAGACAGTCAGACAGACAGGCAAACAGACAGACAGACAGACCGGCCCGACAGATAGTTAGACAGACAGACAAACAAACAGACCGGCAAGACAGACAGACAGACACAGACCGGCAAGACCGACAGACAAACAAACAGACCGGCAAGACAGACAGACAGACACAGACCGGCAAGACAGACAGACAAACAAACAGACCAGCAAGACAGACAGACAGACAAACAGACCGGCAAGACAGACAGACAGACAGACACCGACCAGCCGGGCGAAGGGCGTGGATTCTCCCCTCGACTCTACCTGTTTCTTCGGGTCAGCGTTGCCACATCTACGGAAGCGTGGCACCTCTAGCGTGAACGGCGCTGAGGAGGGGAGGTAGCGGGAACTTATTTCTTCTCTTTCGTTAGGTTTCTTTCTTTCTCTCTTTCGCTGTAGTTCTTTCTTTCTCGCTTTCTCTGCATTTCTTTCTCTCTCTCTTTTTTCTGTATTTCTTTCTTTCTCCCTTTTTCTGCATTTCTTTCTTTCTCTCTTTCTCTGCATTTCTTTCTTTCTCTCTTTTTCTTTATGTCTTTATTTCTCTCTTTCTCTGCATTTCTTTCTTTCTCTTTTTCTCTACATTTCTTTCTTTCTCCTTTTTTCTGCATTTCTTTCTTTCTCACTTTCTCTATATTTCTTTCTTTCTATTTTCTCTGTATTTCTTTCTTTCTCTCCTTCTCGCTATCTCTTTATTTCTCTTTGTCTCTGTATTTCTTTCTTTCTCGCTTTCTCTGTATTTCTTTCTTTCTCGCTTTCTTTGTATTTCTTTCTTTCTATTTTCGCTGTATTTCTTTCTTTATCTCATTCTCTGTATTTCTTTCTTTCTTTCTTTCTTTCTTTCTATCTCTCGTGTTCTAGAGGGATTTTTATCTCTAGATCTCTCTCTTTTCTCTCCATCTCTCTCGATTGTTCTCCTTTCTCTTTCTACTCGGTCTTCCTTCTCTTTCTTTTTCTATCTATCAATCGTATCCATCTGGCTATCCTCTCTATCTCTCTCTATCTCTCTCTCTCTCTCTCTCTCTCTCTCTCTCTCTCTCTCTCTCTCTCTCTCTCTCTCTCTCTCTCTCTCTCTCTCTCTCTCTCTCTCTCCATCTCTCTCTCTCTCTTCCTTTCTTTCTTTCTCTCTCTCTAACTCGCTCTCTCTCTCTCTCTCTCTCTTCCTTTCTTTCTTTCTCCCTCCCTCCCTCCCTCCCTCATTCTTTCACACCCTCATTCTATCCCTCTCCTCTTCTACTTCTTCTTCTTTACTTACTATTTTTATTTATTTGTTTTTTCTTGTATGTGTCGTCGTTTGAGCTTAGTCGTTGCAGAAGATAAAGGAGCGAGACAGAGTCGTTTGTGAGTCGTCGTTAGTCGTAGTACAGGGGTTCCCCCCTCCCCCCTCCCCCTCCCCCCTCCGCCCTCCGCCCTCCGCCCGACTCTCTATCAATTATTTAAGGCTTGGGAGGGAGAGCACTGCCGGGGGGCGCGGGGGGGAGGGGGGGGGGAAGGGAGGGAGCGAGGGGAAAGGAAGGAAAGGAAGGGAGGTAAGGGGAAGGAGGGGGTAGGAGGGAGGGAGGGAGGTGTGGGTAGGAGGGAGGGAGGGAGGAGTGAATAGGGGTGAGGGAGGGAGGCGTGTGTAGGGGGGAGTGAAGGAGGTATGGGTAGGGGGGAGGGAGGGAGGGAGGGAGGTGAGGGTAGGTGGGAGGGAGGGAGGTGTGGGTAGGGGGTAGGGAAGGGGGAATGGGTAGGGGAGGAGGGAAGGGGGAGGGAGGGAGGAGGGGTTCCAACCTGCGATGCGACGTTGCCATGTTTTTTTGTCGTCCTTTGGATAAATTCAAAGATTCACGATCGAGTGAAGAACAAGGTGTAGATCGATGTAAACGTAATTTCAAATATAAATTAGAATAAGATTTTTTTTTTCTTAAAGTTATCCCTATCTTTATCATTAGTATCTTATTTTCACTAAATTTCTATTTTTAGATGCGATGCGTCTTATTTCCTCTTGTGTGAAAGTCTTGCACTGTGCCCTTTAATACGAATTAATTTCTTAATAAGGTACATTTCCTCGCCCTGGCTTCACGGGAGACTGTTATTTGAGCAGCCGATTCGAGAGGAGCTGATGTCCATAGGCAAAGGTTAACGTGAATATTGCGTGGGATCGTCTGTCTGTCTGTCTGTCTGCATGTAGGTAGTCTTGTTCCTGTTTGTTTGTTTGTTTGTTTTGTCTTTGGTTTCTTGTTCGGTTTCTTTTTTTTCTTTCTTTTTTTGTTTTGTTTTTGCTAAGGTTAATGTTATTGTTTTTGTTTTTCGTCATCGTCATCCTTTTCAATTTCTTTCATTTTCTCTTCCTCATCCACATACGCTATTTGATCTTATATCTTCATTATCCTTCTCTCATTTTTCTCTTCCCATCTTTTTTCATATATTTTCTTTCTTCTTTCCTATTTTCCTCCCTCTTATTTCCCCTTCCTCTTCTTTGACTATGCATCCTCTACATTCTTCTCTGAAAAGCTTTC
>NC_061839.1:9550771-9558271 GCF_019202785.1 Penaeus chinensis
AAAAAAAAAGAGAGAAAGATTAATCGGTTCCCCTTCATCCTATTTTTCTCCCTCTCGCTGTCTTTCCTCTCTCCTTTCCTTTCCCTTTTTAACCCTTTTCTTGGCCCGGACGCCGTCTGCATAGAAATAGGTTCCTGTGAGCTTCGAGTCCGTGATGTGTAAGTTAAGGCGAGTACAGTACTCTACTGAAGGGGTGAATATGCTGATGACTTAGAGATAGCTGGATTTAAAAAGAGCAGTGGACTTAGGATTACATCTTAAGTACTTAGCCGAAATGATGATGATGAAGAAAGTAGAAAGACAGACAAAGGACGGACACTGAATGGATATGTTGATAATTTAGAAGTATTGATAAGAAAAAAAAGAACACTTTCAGTAATCTGTCAAAATAAAAGTGAAAATAAAATAGAAAATGCTATATATATATATATATATATATATATATATATATATATATATATATTTTTTTTTAATAATCGAAATTAACACGTGGCAACAACAAAAATAATAAATGCAAAAGCGTTTATAAAAAAAAAATCTAGAAATACGGGGTGTGCGCTAAACCACACACTATCTTCACAATACGGTTCAGGATGAAAGCCCTCTTGTCCAGCCACGAGGAAAGAAGTTTACCGTTCATTAGGCCTACTACATGTGTCCTGACCTTTCTTGGTGTGTTTCTTTTATTTAGTTCCATTTTTTATTTATTGATTTTTTGTCAGGGTATCACTTTTCATTCTTTTTTTTTTTTCTTTGTTATACTGTTCTTTCTGATCGTTTTATCCTTTTATCAAAATTTGAGTTATTTTTTACAATTATTGGCCTGAGGCAAATTAAACCGTTTTCGTTATATTCACTGTTATTATCTCCAGCGTCTTCCTTATTTTTACGTCAGCTAATAATAACGGAATTATATAACAAGTGATAAAGACCGTGTTGATAAAGCCTACGCTCACCGCTTGCCTTATTTCATTTACTCGCCAAGTGTTTTGTACCCTTCGACACCAGGCTCATTTACCTAAGCGCTCATCTACGCACTAGTTCAGGCCAATGCAAATGAAAGTCGAAATGGAATGCGTTCCCACACCCAAGAACATATGCATGTATTTACTAACACACACAAGCATACACTAAAGGACACACATTCATACACACAGATACATATATAGAGACAGAAAAAACGCCCGCAAGCACAAACAAACGCTCTCTCTCACCCAAACACGCAAACAAACAAACACAAAAACAGAACACGCACACAAGTACACTCACATACAACTCAACCTAACGATCTTTCTCACCGCCACACACACACGCAGACACACGCTGGTGCGGAAGGCAGGACCTCGAGCCCACCTGACCACCTGGCCGCGTTCAGATCGATAAAAACCACCACAAATCACCCCACTTCTGGCACGAACTCTGTGGAGGAACGGGTCCTTGCCTCCGTGGCCCTGTCATGACAGGAGGTAGTCTGTCATGCAGCGGGTCGATAAGCGTGCATGATCTGACGTGTGTCTCATTTTCCCTCCCGTCTCTGATGCCTGTCTCTTTTCTTTCTTTTGGCTTCTTTTACTGCGTTTGGTAGATAAAAGGGCGGAATAATGAGCACACATTTAACTTCATTCTTCATTCTTTTGGAACACTTATCCGACTCCTCTTCCCTTCCGTCTTTCTTTTCCCTGCAAATTCATCCCTGTCTCTTTGTGTCTGCTTTACATAATCTGTACTCTCTGGTTCATTCTTTCTCTACGTTCATCTATCTCTTCCCTTATCCTCAGTAGAAAATATCATATTTCTTTACACCTTTCATTCTTCTAGCCCCTCTGTTCTTCTGCCTTTCCTCTGCTTCCTCTCTCCTTCTCTTGTTTCCTCCATCAATACTTCCTGTTCCTTCTATCCTCTCCCCTTCTTCCCTTTTCACATTCCTTTTCATCATCAAAACTACATCTTCCTCTCTCCTTCTATCCCCCTTCTCCCTCAACAAATCTTCCTCCCATTTCCCCTTCTATCCTCCCCTTTTATCTCTCCCTCTCTCCCTCTCTCCCTCCCCCTTAGGACACGCCAGAGGACCCTTCAAGAGGACAGAGTTCAAAGGGACGTGTTCGAAAGGGAGGTTAAGGGAAAGAGGAAATGCACATGACTTCCCTTCATCGGTCTGTCCAGAGAGCGGCGTACCATTGACTTCAACGAAGGAGTTTCTTGAATCTTTGCGTCGAAAATCTTATCTTTGATTCCTTCTTTTGAGTTCGTTTCAGAAGAAAGAATGTAAAAGCGTGACTCAGTTGCCTGACTGTAACGATCAGACTAACGTTGAAATAATAGGGATAGTGATGATGATGAGAATGTTAGTGATGATATTGATAATGATAAGAAAGATACTAGTAGCAATAATGATTATGAAAATAATGGTGATAATGATAATAATATGCATAACGATATAAATAAAGATAAAGATATTAATGGTAGATACAATAATAATGATAATAATAATGACCATTATTACCATTATAATTTTATCATTATCATAACAGTAGTAATAGCAATAATAATAATAGTAATGATAATGATAATGATGTTGATGAAGATGATGATGATGACTCGTGTGAAATCTTCATTGAATAAAAATGAAATGTCATTAAAGTTCCATTACCTTACAGGAAACAAGTATGATGAATTCAATCTTATGTAAATGATTGCGCTCTAAATAATAACAGATAATAATAGATAAGAGATTAAATAAGGGAATAAGCGTGTGTACGTATTGATCACGAAAGATAATTACTTTAATTCAGTAAAATGCCGACGCTTCTCTTTGTATCTAATAAACACTTTCTCCCTCTTTCAGTAACCTCGTAAATATGCCATCCCCCCCCCCCTCCCTTTTAATTGATCTCAAAAACAGCTAGTTACGCAAGCCCCTTTCCCCTCACTAAGTGACTCTATAAGCAACTCACTGCCTCCCCTGTGAGTGACTCAATAAACAATTCAGTGATTCCCCTCAGTTACCTGTCAATTTATTTGTCGGCCAAACAGCCCTCCCCGTGTCATTAATGGACAAATATATGACTATTGATTATTTCACAGAAACGTTTTAACTGTAGCAATTTTGTGTGTATGTTGTTTTCGAGTTGTGTGTTTGTTGTTTGCTTTGGGGCCCGAGTTTGGTGTTGAATAAACAAACAGACAAATCGATCTACGGATCTAGTGATTATTTCGTTCCTTTTCTACTTTATCGTCTGTTCTATTTTTGTTCTTCTTCTTCTTCCTTTACTTCATCCTCTTCTCTCTTTCTTTCTTTCTCTCTTTTCGTGTTTTCTTCTTCCAAGACCCAATTACCAAACGGTTAATGAACATCATTAGAATCTAAGTTCTGGACTCGAGGACCAACGATTGAATTATCACAATTCTGGCACTCTGCATTCAGCCTTTCCCCTCTACTCCCTCTCTTTTACATTCCCCTCTCTCCCCTTCCCCTCGTCCATACAGTCATTGCTCCTTCACCCCACTCGACCCCCCCACTCCCCCCCCCCTCACTTTCTCCCCTCCGCGTCACCCCAGGAACGGTGTAAGGTAACACTAGCAAGGTAATATTTATTGAACCCTGGAGGCATAGCTGCACAGGGCGCGGTGTGGGGCGGCGCTCGGCTGGCTACGTGTTCTGTTTCACTTCGAATCCTTTTTTATGGCATTCGGACGAGTGCGTGGCCGCCGCGGGGAGGAGGTTCGTATGCGCTGGTTCTAAGTGGCTGTGATGTGTGTGTGTGTGTGTGTGTGTGTGTGTGTGTGTGTGTGTGTGTGTGTGTGTGTGTGTATGTGTGTGTGTGTGTGTGTGTGTGTGTGTGTGTGCGCGCGTGTGTGTGTGTGTGTGTGTGTGTGTGTGTGTGTGTGTGTATATGCATGTGTGTGTGTTCTGTGCATACATGTTTGTTTTGTATATGTGTGTTTGTGCAGATGTGCGTGTGTGTTTGCCTGCGATTAACACACATCTTCTACCTGGGTTTTCCCTCATATCCTTAATCTATTTAACCGTATCATCTCTGTCATAAACATCCTCCCGTTATCTCTGTCTTCGTCTCGCTCACCTCTCTTGCCCGTTTTTAACCTCCCTTGTTATCCAAGCTCATCTCTCACAAAGACACTGAAAGGGAATTTTACACTGAGAGCATGTATCCACCGCGCCCCCTGCCATGTCCCCTTTATTTTAATCTCTCTGCTCGTTCTTCCTCATCAGCGTCTCATTTGGCTTCATTTCGACTGACTCGCTTCATTTCTCTAACTTTACCTATCTCCCCTTTCCCTTCGTCCCATTCGCTCGCTTCTTCTCTCTTCGTAGGTCGTCGTTATTCTTCGTTCTTTCCTCGTGTTTTCGTTATGTTTTTTTCATCGTATTTGTCATATTTTTCTTCCATCTCTGATTTTCTTCTTTTTCCATCTTTATTCATAATAATCTGCGTTTTTTTTTTTTCTTTCCTTTTCTTTTCAAAGTTGATTCTTTTGTTGGTCTCATTCATCCTTCTCCCTTTCCTTCTCTTCTTCCTCATTCTTATTCCTACTCCTCTTCGCCTTCACCTTCTTCCACTTTGCGAAGTTCCTTCCACCGCCAACGCGATGCCGCTGGTCGTCGACCTTTCAGCGATACTTTCTCTCTCCTGGTTTTCCTTCTCCCTATCTCCCTTTCCTTAGTTCTTCTCCATCTCTCCCCTCTCCTGGTTCTCCTCCCTCTCTCTCCTCTCCTGGTTTTCCTTCTCTCCGCTCTTCTGGTTCTCCCCTCTCTCTCTCTCTCCTCTCCTTCCTCCTCCCTACCCTCCTCTTAGATCTCCTTCCCTCCCCTCCCCTCTTCAGGTCTTCATCTTTCACCTTCCCCCTTTTATTCTCTTTCCTCCTTCTCCTTCTGTCTCCTCTCCGGTTCATCATCCTCTTCCCTTCTCCGGTTCTCCCCCCCTTTTTCCCCTCTGGTTCTCCCAAGGTTCTCACCCTCCATCCCCTCTCCTGATCCTCTCTCCGGTTCTCACCCTCCTCCACCTCTCTCCAAATTCTCCCTCTCCTTCCCCTCCCTCATCCCCGCTCTGTTTACCCTCACGACTGCTTTCATCTACTTGATCCACTCTGCACTTTGTTGATTGCTGTGATTAAGCCTTACCTAGAGAGCGAAAGACCCCGTGTTCCGCTGAATAGACGGGGCACGAGTGGCATTGAGACGCCCAAGTTTGGAGACCGGAGGCGAGTGTTATGGTTTTGCTGTTAGAAGCGACCTTTAGTGTCTCCGGAATCGATGTTCGACTGATCTACATTGTGCGTTGGGCTTTCCAAGTTGGCTTAATCTAATTTGATTCTTCTCTCCTTTTCTCCTTTTC
Source organism: Penaeus chinensis (assembly GCF_019202785.1). Taxonomy (NCBI): domain Eukaryota; kingdom Metazoa; phylum Arthropoda; class Malacostraca; order Decapoda; family Penaeidae; genus Penaeus; species Penaeus chinensis. The sequence goes on from NC_061839.1 coordinate 9,556,126, forward strand.
CCATTTTCGTTTTCACTGGTATTGTAATTCTTAGTGTATTGAGAAGATAGATACAATATCCTATACACACACATACTCACACTCACACACAAACGCACACACACATACACACACACACACACACACACACACACACACACACACACACACACACACACACATATATATATATATATATATATATATATATATATATATATATATGTGTGTGTGTGTGTGTGTGTGTGTGTGTGTGTGTGTGTGTGTGTGTATAATATTCAAATACATAAACATAAGCATACTGAGCTCCTTTACAGAGCATGCTTCATTTATTATCATTAATTCAGGTACTTAATTAATCACTTAACAGGATGACTGAAAAGGAGCTTCGATGCCGCCCCAAGAGAATTAAGTTCTACTAGAATGAATTTGATGAATATCAAACATGAAAGTAAATATGTTCTTATGAAAGAGACCATTAAAAAACGACAGGTTGAAAGGTAGTGAGGAGAGGGACACAAAGAGGGAGGAAGGGAAGGAGGGGGAGAGGGGGAAGGAGGGGGAGCACGTTAGGAGGGAGAGGGAGGAGAGAGGAAGAAGAGAGAGAAAGAGAGACAGACAGATAGACAGATACACATACACAGACAGACACACAGACACACAGACAGACAGATACACACACACACACACACACACAGACAAACAGACAGACAGACAGAAAAGTGGAGGGAGGAAAACAGCCCGAACCCGAGAGACACCGAAGGAGAAAGCAAGGAAGAAAAGAAACATGAAAAAAACAAACAAAGAAACACAAATAACCCCACAGAAAGGAGGAGAAACAGGCTTAAACCTCGAGCGAACGAAGGTGGAGCAGAGAGAATGAGAGGCCCCTTCATGCCCCCCCCCCTCCAACCCCCCACCCCCCCGGCTAAAGATAAACCCAGACGCTCGATAGTTTTCATGCATTCTTTATCAGTTCTTGCGGAAGAGAATGAGAGAAGCACAAAAAAAAAAAAAAAAAAAGGCGAGGAGAGGCGAGGGAGATGGTTAACAGAGAACCGGTGAGTTGGGTTCTTTATGCTCCAGGGAGGGTTGTGATGGTGAAGTAGATGGTGGTGATAGTGATGGTGATGGTGGTTATGATATTGATTACGATGGTGGTGACGTTTGTGGTGATAGTGATTATGGTGATGATTATGGTTATGATGGTGATGATAGTGATGGTGGTGATAAGTGTGATGGTGATGATGATGGTGATGATACTGCTGGTGGTGATGATGATGATGATGATAGGGCTGTTAGCGATGACTGTGGTGATGATGATGATATTGATGTTTGTTATGATGACGTTATTATTATGATGATGGGGATGATAATGATTGTAAAGATGAAGATAATGATAACAGTATTGATAGTAACGGTAATGTTGATAACTATTATAACGAAACTGAGGATTAAAATAACAACATTAAAGGTAACAATAATAATATGATACAATAGTAATCATATGCATATATCCACACACAAACACATATATACATACATACATATATATATATATATATATATATATATATATATATATATATATATATATATATATATATATATGTGTGTGTGTGTGTGTGTCTGTGTGTGTGTGTCCGTGTGTGTGTGTGTGTGTGTGTGTGTGTGTGTGTGTGTGTGTGTGTAAATATATATATATATATATATATATATATATATATATGTGTGTGTGTGTGTGTGTGTGTGTGTGTGTGTGTGTGTGTGTGTGTGTGTGTGTGTTTGTGTGTGTGTGTGTGTGTGTGTGTGTAAATACATATGTAAATATACATATACATACACACACACATATATATATACATATATATATGTATATATGTAAATATATTTATATATATATATATATATATATATATATATATATATGTATATATATACACATTAATACACATCTACATACATAGCTTAACACAAGTTTGCCTGAAGGCCCGGATACAAACAGCAGTCGAGATTTCCCGCAGCACACTGGGGGAAGGGAGGCGGCCGGGTGGCAGCTTGGAGCCAGCGAAGGCGTGTTGGATTCTTAATCTTTTTTCTTCTTTTTTCAATTTATTTTTTTGTTTTCCTGTTGCCTCGTTTGTTTCTTGTCTTATTTTCATGATAT
>NC_061839.1:9565771-9570771 GCF_019202785.1 Penaeus chinensis
GTCATCATCATCATTACCATCATCACTACCATTATAGTTGCCATCATTATTATTAGTATTATTATCACCACGGTAATATCATCATGATCTTACAAATAAAATCATTATTACCATCATCACTTCAACCATCACGATTATTGTTATTGTCATTATCATGCACATTATTAGTGTTATTACCATCATTAGTTTATTGATGTCAGTCTTATTTTCATTATAAATATTACTATTTCCAAGTTATCATCATAACGTCAATTTCACTGTCGACATTAAGATTATTACCACTGTCACCATAATCATTTTCATCACTAATTCTGTCATGTCATAAGCCCTCAAATCTTTCTCTGGTTAATGAAAATGTATGAAAATGGCTTGCAGATTAAAATACAAAAATACGTGACCTACCGTGTGGCAACAACAGCGCAGCGGGACAGTGCCCTTGAGTTTCGCGGATTAGCTTATTTAAGCGAAGAGTTTACATCTTTTAGGATATACAGTATGTAGTGCCAGAGGTCCCCAGCCTTACGTGATGTTATCGGTGTCATTTATTAGCATTAGCGTAAGTTTTGGTGGTTGTTTTTGCTCTTAAGTTTTGAGGTCTAATAACAAGAGAACAAAAATGATTAAAATCGTTTTCGTTCGAGCTCTTGTAAAGTTTAGGAACAACTTGAAGGATTTTCAGGCAGGAGGAAATGGAACTTTTGACGCCTTGTTTTCCACGACTCAATCTCAAAATGAAGTGATTAAATTATCACACAATAGAACCGTCTATCTGGGCCACTTTCATTGCTCTTCCTTCTTTTACGTCACAACAAGCAATCTTATAAATCAATGTGTATAAAACCCACAGTCATCGTTACTGGTGTAATAAGCTTACCACGCAGTATAAAACGGGTGTAATAGCTCTCAAGACTATTAAACGCTCTGTTTATTAGATACCCCAGTAGTTAATACCCTTACCTTAAATTACCATTGTTGCCCATTAAATTTATCTCATCTTAATGCCAAACATGCCAGGAAACACTCACCGAAAACGGAAAAGCTGGTAAATTGTGTGATGAGATGGGAATTCGTTATCAGTCCCATCTTATTTCTCTCGTCTGCCATGAGAGAGAGAATGAGCGGACACCCTCGGCTCTGCTCGGAACCACCCGTTGCCAGGTTATCATGTACACAAACGTTTTACTTTAGTTCGCTCTCACTCTCTTCTCATTCTCTCTCTCTCTCTCTCTCTCTCTCTCTCTCTCTCTCTCTCTCTCTCTCTCTCTCTTTTATCAGAGTGAATGGTATCCCCATTTTCATCACAGTCAACTGGTATTATAACCATAATAGAGAGAGAGAGAGAGAGAGAGAGAGAGAGAGAGAGAGAGAGAGAGAGAGAGAGAGAGAGAGAATGAGAGAGAGAGACAGAGAGAGAGAGAGAGAAAGAGAGAGAGAGAGAGAGAGAGAGAGAGAGAGAGATACAAAGATTTCAAGAGAAAGCTAACGAGAAAGAGCGAAATAAAGGATTAGAGATTGAAATAAAGGGGGAGAAAGACAAGCACACAGAGAGAGAGAAAGAGAGAGAGAGAGAGAGAGAGAGAGAGAGAGAGAGAGAGAGAGAGAGAGAGAGAAAGAAAGAAAGAGAAAGAGGGAGAGGAAGAAAGAAAGGGACAGAGACAGAGAGAGAGCGTTAGAATGTATTAGAGAAAAGCAGGGTGAGAGAGAGAGAAAGAGACCGACAAATAAACAAGATAAACATAATGCTAGTTAAATAAATGACTAGACAAAAAGCTTCCCAAATCCACCCAAAATACCTCATAATCTCAACATTTTCAACCGAGACTGACAACATCCATCCCTCCCTACCTCCCTCCCTCACTCACTCACTCCCTCCCTTCTTCCTTCCCTCCCTCCCTCCCTCACTCACTCACTCACTCCCTCCCTCCCTCCCTTCTTCCCTCCCTCCCTCCCTTCCCTCCCTCCCTCCTGCCCCTACATTACCCATCCTTCCAAATTTCCTTCTTTCCTTCCTTTACGCTTCTCTCCTATTCCTATCTTCCCTCCCTTCCCTTCCTCCCTCCTCCCTCCCTCCTCCCTCCCTCCCACCTACCTCCCCCTTCCTCCTGCCCTCCCCCAAGGAGCTGAATCTTCTTTAACTATTCATAAGCAGCAAAGTCGGAGAAATCTGCTTCCTTAAACTCTCCTTTCCTCTCGCTGTAGGTTGCGTGAGAGAAGTACACGCGCGGCCAGGAGTAAGTAATGTGATCGACTTTAATCTAAATTTTTTTCTTTTTTTCTTTCTTTCTTTCTTTTTTTGGGGGGGGTTTCTTTCTTTCTTTCTTTGGTTTCTTTCTTTCTTATCTTTGGTTTCTTTCTTTTCTTTTTTTGCTTTCTTTCTTTCTTTCCTTTCTTTCTTTCTTGTTTTCTTTGCTTTCTTTCTTTCTTTCCTTTCTTTCTTTCTTGTTTTCTTTGCTTTCTTTGTTTCTTTCCTTTCTTTCTTTCTTGTTTTCTTTGCTTTCTTTCTTTCTTTCCTTTCTTTCTTTCTTGTTTTCTTTGCTTTCTTTCTTTCTTTCCTTTCTTTCTTTCTTGTTTTCTTTGCTTTCTTTCTTTCTTGTTTTGCTTTCTTTTTTTCTTTGTTTTCTTTCTTTCTTTCTTTCTTTCTTTCTTACTTTCTTGAGTTCTTCCTTTCTGCGGTTCTTTCAATTTTATCCCAACACTTCAATGTAATTTTTGTCATATTTCTTTCTTTGTTTTTATATATTTCATTTTATTTATTTATTTATTTCATTCCTCCTTAATGTCTTTCTCTTCCTTTGGGTTATCTTCCTTTCCATTTTCCTTTGTAAATCTTTTTGCATATTCTGTATATACTTTAATATTTTTATCTTAGCTTTCGTTCCCATATTTCATTTTTCTATGTTTGTTTTCGTTATCATTTTTTGTTTTTATTTTTTTTTTAAATTATATCTATCTACTTATTTTTCATTTTAGATTTTTTTTTTTTTTCACTTCCGTCAAGTTTATTAAGTTTCGCTTTTCACTCTTCGTAATCCGAGTCACTCTTTCCTTCCCCCTCTTTATTATCCTCCCTCGCTCTTAATCGTTGCCTCAGTCCCTTTACTTTACTCACTCAGGCCTTCCCCTCCCCCCCCCCCTTCTCCCCCCCCCCCCCCCCCATCACTTGATTTTCTTTACCCCTTTGGCTTTCCTGAGTTCTTTTTCTTTCTTTTCTGTTCAGCTTTTTTTTTTATTTATTTTTTTTTCTCTCTCTCGGTTTTTTATCTTTAATGTTTTTTTTTTCTTTTCTCTTTTCTTTTCTTCCCCGTTTTTCCTTCTTTTCGTTCTGTTTTGTATCTTTCTTTCTCGTCTGCCTCTCTCCCCTCTTTTTCCAATTCTACTCTACTTCTCCCCTCTTGCTTTCTCTATCATCTCCTTCGTCCCTTTCGTCTTCTCCCCATTCTCCCTTTCTCATTTTCCATATCCTTCTCCCTCATTCCCCTCCTCCTCTCCCCTCTCCTCCTTCTCCCCTCTCTCCCTCCCCCCCTCTCCTCTCTCCTCGCCTCCTCATCCCCTCTCCTCCTTTTCCCCTCTCCTCCGTCTCCCCTTTCCGCCTTCTCCCCTCTTCTCCTTCTCCACTCTCCTCCTCTCCCCTCTCCTCCTCCTCCCCTTTCCTCCTCTCCCCTTTCCTCCTTCTCCCCACTCTTCCTTCTCCCCTCTCCCCCCCCCCCCCCCCCCCCTACCTCTTGCATTACCGAACCGGATCATCACGATTTTGTAGGTAAATCCTCTTGCCTCATCTCCCCTCGCTCTCTCTCCCAGCTCCCTATTCGCCCCCTCCCCCTCCCCTCCCCCCCGCCGGGTTTTCTATCTCCCTTTCCTTCTCACCCTCTTATTTCCCGTCCTCTGCTCCAGGGTGGATTAGGGTTATAATCAGGGGGGATATATTTCGAAGTTTGTTTTATCTCTCGCTTTTTTGTTACTCTCTCGGGCGTTTCTATTATCGGTGTAACTGCGTCTGTCTAACTACATGTCTATCTAACTATCTGGCTATCTGACTATCTGGTAGTTTAACTATCTGTCTGTCTATCAATTTGTCTATCGATCTGTTTATCTAAATATCTAGCAGTCTAACTATCATTCTATCTAACTATCTGGCAGTCTAACTATCTGTCTGTCTATCTATTTATCTATTGATCTGTCTATTAGTGTGTGTGTGTGTTTGTATGTGTGTGTGTGGGGGGGGGGGGGGTCTGCATATTATTATCAACCGGTTTCTATCTATTATTCAGTTTTAGTTATTCTGTCTACCTGCCTATTTGTCTTTCTATCGATCTGTCTATCTGTTTATTTATCTATCTGTCTACCTAGCCACTGAACTATCAGTTTATTCATGTTTATCTCTACACACAAAATGATACTTTTATTTCATAAATCTGTCTGCCTATTCTTTCTCTTTCCCTTTTTCTTTCTCTCTCTCTCTCTCTCACACACACACACACACACACACACACACACACACACACACACACACACACACACACACACACACACACACACACACACACAGACGCACGCACACACACACAAACACACACACACAGACGCACGCACACACACACAAACACACACACACACATTTTCTAGCTATCCATCAACTTATCGTGCTATCTACCTCCTTGGCCTTCTTCCTCCACCTCCTTCGTCTTCTTCCTCTATCTCCTCCTTTTTCTTCTACCTCCTCCGTCTTCTTCCTCTATCTCCTTCTTCTTCCTCTACCTCCTTTTTCTTCCTCTTACCTCCTTGCCCTCCTTCCTCCACTATTCAGAAGAAGATGGACACGTGTAATCCCCCCCCACCCCCTCCTCCCCCTCTATCCGGACCTACGATTATGGAAATTTTGGTTTTACTTCATTATGCATTTAACAGCTTCATTTTTTTGCGGTCCTCGACGCTTCAATGAACATTAATGAATACTAATTTAGGTAGGTGACTTTTGCTATTTTTTTTATGGTAAGGTAAAA
>NC_061839.1:9598271-9601031 GCF_019202785.1 Penaeus chinensis
CTTCCCCTCCCCACCTCTCTCTCTCCCTCCTCTCTCTCGTCTCTCCCCTCTCCATCTTCTCTCTCCCCCCTCCCCTCCTCTCCTTCTTGTTTTCCCCCTCTTTCTCTCTCTCTTGTCTCCTCTCTTCCTCTCTTTCTTCCCTCTGTCACCCTTCTTTCTCTCTCTCCTCTCTCTCTCTCTCTTCCCCTCTCTCTTCGTCTCATCTCTCTCTCTAAATTTCTCCTCGCCCCTCTCTCTCATCTCCTCTCTCTCCCCTCTTTCTCCCCCCCCCCCTTTTCTCCCCTCCGTCCCTCTCTTCCCTTTCTCTCTCCCCTCTCCTCTCTCCCTCTCTCTCACACACACACACACACACACACCATACACACTAACACTCTTTCTTGCTTTCTCTCTCTTTTCTCTCCTCTCTCTCTCTTCTCTCTCTAATCTCTCTCACTCTCTCTCTCGCCTCTCTCTCTCTTTCTCTTTCTCTCGTCTCTTCCCTCTCTCTCCTCTCTCTCTTCTCTCCCCTCTCTCCTCTCTCTCTCTCTCTTCTTCCTCTCTTTTCCCCTCGCCCCTCCCCTCTTCTCTCCTCTCTCCTCTTCTGTCTGTCTTCTCTCTCTAATCTCTCTCTTTCTGTCTTTCTTTTTCTTTTTTCCCTCTCCTCTCTCTCTCCTCTCTTTTCTCTCTCCCCTCTCTCTCTCTCTCTCTTTTCGTCTCTCCCTCTCTCTCTGCTCTGTCTCTCTGTCCTCTCTCCCCTCTCTCTCTCCTCTCTCCCTCTCCTCTCTCCCCCTTCCTCATCTCATCTCCCTCTCTCCTTCTCTCTCGCTCCCTCTCTCCCCCCTCTCCCTCTTTAACCCATACACACACACATACACAAAACACACAACAACACACACCACACACACGAAACACATCTACACACACACATTTTTCCCCTCTCTCTCTCTCTCTCTCCCCTCTCATCTCTCTCTCTCTCCTCGCAATCATTCCCCTCAATTTGCAAATTATCTGCTTATTGCCAATACCAAATTTTGCACATCAGGCGAACTATGTGATTAAATGAAACAACGGCTTCCATTTTTTTTTTTTTTAAATCTACGTTTATATATACCTGCTTAATTATCAATCATTATCCCCATCCTTTCGATTTCTTGCGCTATTTCTCCCTTTCATCCCCCTCTTCTCTCTCCCCTCTCCCCTTCTTCCTCCCTGGCGTTATCGCTTTTCTCTATTCCCTCTTATTCCCCTCCTTTTTCGTATAAGCCTTCCCGGAAGCATTGATTCTTGCTCCTGTTCTCGGAATCTAACTATTTTTATTTTTTTTTCTCTCTCTCTCTCCATTCTATTTCCTTATCATTCCATTTAACTTCCTGTCTGAGGAATTTTGCCTCTCTACCTCTGGCCTTCTTATTTCTTGTTCGTGTTTATATTTGTCTTCATGGGCATATATGTATGTATGGCAAAGTGCGCATATATTGTATTATCATCATCATCACGATAAGTCAAAGGCGGGTTTTGCACTCGGAGATCTCAAGAACACTCTCCATTGTTGGGGATAGGGAAACCCATGCCTCCCCTCAATTTTTTTTTTTTTATTAAGAGGATTAAAGAATCACACAGAACAGGGTCATCCCTCCCTGAGTCCTTTTCTGTAGGGGTAAGTTCCCTTGGCTAAATGTGTAAATAGATAGATAGAGAGAAAGAGAGAGAGAGAGAGAGAGAGAGAGAAGAAATAGATAGATAGATATATATATAACATACATAAAAATGTGATGTGTATATATATGCTAATTTTATATTATAAACATATATATCATATACATACAAATATGTGTAAATACAAAACACAACACACACACCACAAAACACACCACACACACACAACCACACAATATATTATAATAAAAAATATAAATTATATATTTTATATACATATAATAGTTATATAGTTATATATAAATTTATGTGCTATATATACATATATACATATAAATAAAATATATATATAAATATATAATATAAATATATATATATATATATATTTTACATATAATAATTATATATTATACATAATATATACATATACATAATACATATATATATATATTATATATATATATATAATATATAGATATATGTATATATATATGTATATATATACATATATATAATATATAATTAAATATATATATATATCTATATATATCAAAATATAATATTATATATAATATAATAGATATTATATATAATATATATATATATATACAATATATTATGTATAATATATAAACATATATATATATATTAATATATATATATATGTATATATAACATTTGTGTGTAGACATATGTATATATAACATATAAATTATATTCAGTAATACAGAAAGGAGAAAACACTCTACCGTGTTGATACAGGTAGAAAAACACACAATGTAAAAACTAGATTTATTGAAAAATGCGACTACAGTTTCGGAATCCACCTGGATTCATCTTCCAGGTCTGAGATGGAATCCAGGTGGATTCCGAAACTGTAGTCTCATTTTCAATAAATTTAGTTTAACATTGTGGGTTTTTCAACCACTGTTATACATATATAATATAAATATATATAAAATATATATATATATACACATGAGTGTTTGTGGCTGGTATGTGTGTGTATACATTTAAATATAAATAAATATATATAGTACATTGGTATAAAAATTCCACAATGTAAAACTAGATTTTTATTGAAAACTAATTTTATTACAGTGTGGGGTTTTTTCTACCATATTA
>NC_061839.1:9636131-9638631 GCF_019202785.1 Penaeus chinensis
TGCCCTTTTAGACTTTGCAATCCCTTTTGCATTTCATCACAACTTACCTCGTTATTTTAGCGTATTGGCAATGCGCTGCAATGGGTTGCAACGCTTAATTGTCCCCGAGGCCATTTTGCATTTGCAATCAGGCAATGCGAGACACGAGTTTGCAAGCGGCACAGCCATAAACTCGAGTGCTTGCGGGGAAGAGTTGAGGGCCCGGACAGCAAATCGTGTGACGCAATTGCTTGATTGTTTTTCCCTCTTTTTATTCTACTTTCGGACGTTATAATGTACGTGTCCACATATACAGATATCAATAAATGCAACACAACGAGTGTGGAAGTATATGTGCAAACAAATATAAATCAGGCAAAGAAATATAATGTATTTCCATGGATAGACAATTATACACATAATTGAATCGCTGTCATAATGTTAAACGTGCTCCTCTGGGAAATAATACCATAAAAAGAAAGAAAATATACAGGGCCACATATTAAAAATACGAAAACATACAAACACGTGCGCGCGTGAAAACAAACAAACAAACAAACAAATACCCCTTCACAATGATAAGAATGAAAATAATTAGGACCTCACTTATGATTACGAATATCATTGTCAAAATCATCATTAATGTGCTGAGATTTTTCAGGTAATTGATTAGTCTATCCTTTGTTGCAGCAGCCTCCAGAATGACAGGTGATATCATTGCAGTTCTCATCATGATCGGCCAACTCAACAGGGAGTGAGTACTGCCATCAGCAAGTTGGGGTTAAAATCGGGGCGAAAAAGAACCGACCACCTACAGCATCATCTCAATGAAAGCATCTGTCTTTGTGATCTTGCTACAGCTGCTCTGCGAGACGATAAGTCCGTTATATGAATATGCAGTATAAAAACAGGATACAATTATATTTCGGGCAAATGTGTCCCTGCTCTTCACAGGATAAGATATTACCCTGGAGAAATATAAGGCTTGTGTTTGTCACGCTTCTTAATTAGCCTTTGATAAATGAAGCTTAATGGTATATATATGGTTATATTCATTACGTTCATTGCCTTATCCCGATGAAATAATGGTGACTTTTGTATAGTACTAATGATTACAGTTCTCATGGAAAAGAAGCATTAGCATAATAATGGTAGGGACATAACAATAATAGTAATGATGAGAAAAGAGAAAAGTTAGAAAAAAAAATGATGAGAATTGAGATGATTACAAGAATTAACACCGTGATTATTAGAAATTAGACAAAGAAAAGTTACAATGAAACAGAACAATCACAGGTATATTGTCCTTGCTATTTCCTTTTAATTGAAAACGAGACAGAGAGAGTCATTAAAATGTAATCACAAACGGCATTCATGTTTCACAAACTTTATGGCCGTTCTATGCATATTCTTATCGTTTCTGCATATCAGTATTTTTTCTTATTCGCATATTTCGTTATATATATATATATATATATATATATATATATATATATATATATATATATATATATATATATGCACAGAATATACATATATATATATACATAGAATATACATATATATACATATATATATACAAATATATACATATATATATATATATATAATATATATATATATGTGTGTGTGTGTGTGTGTGTGTGTGTGTGTGTGTGTATGTGTGTGTGTGTGTGTGTGTGTGTGTGTGTGTGTGTGTGTGTGTGTGTGTGTGTATGTGTGTGTGTGTGTGTGTGTGTGTGTGTGTGGTGTGTGTGTGTGTGTGTGTGTGTATACACACACATATATATATGTACATTATTTTGTATTAACCGGCTTTGGGAATGTTGTAAGGAGAGGTGGATGGAGAAATTTAGGTTAGAAAAATAAGGAAAAGGAGTGATAAAGACGCATAAGGAAAGAATGAAGAAGATCGAAACGCAACCGAAAGTAGTGGAAGAGAGACGCAGAGAGGAGGAAACAAACAAACAAACGAACACATCGGGAGCGCTGATGATGCACCAGTTGCCGTGTGCAATGGAACAATCATTGCATTGTATTCCCAGCCAGTGTTGCAACCAGTACTCACCTTCGACTCGACGCTTTTGCAACAAATTCGCAATTCGTGCCCTTCTTCCTCTGACACATAAAGAATTTGTACAAAAAATTGATAATGGTAATAGTAATTATGATAGTAACAAGGATAAAGATGATAAGAGATATGATAATCATGATAAAATTAATGGCGCTTAGGATAATGATGATGAGGATGAGGATGATAATAATAATAATAATGATAATAATAATGATAATAATAATAATAACAATAACAATAATAACGCCCGTAGGTGACTATAACGATGATGATGACAGTAATATCAAATAAAAAAGAAGAGAATGGAAATAGAGAGATCAACACTAACCCAAATATCCCTCACAGAGTAGACATAGAAAAAAAAAAGAGAATCATTTGCAACACTAAAATAATTTCGAGGCGCAGGTAATTGCAGAAACGAAGACCACTTGTGTCGTATATATTATT
>NC_061839.1:9666131-9668631 GCF_019202785.1 Penaeus chinensis
CCCAAGTCAGTCTTATGACACACCATCTGTCCCCAGCCAGTCTTACGACACGCCATCTGTCCCAAGCCAGTCTTATGACACGCCATCTGTCCCCAGCCAGTCTTACAATGCCCCGTCTGCCGGAAGAGATTTTGGAGGTCATGCAGGTGGAGGCGCCGTCGGAGGAGGAGGTGGAAGTTCCTACAGCGCTCCTGAAGCACCGAGCTCCTCCTACAGCGCGCCCATTAGTGGAGGAGGTTTAGGTGGAGGAATAGACCTAGGAGGAGGTGGAGGAGGAGGAGGATATGCAGGCGGCGGTGGAGGAGGAGGAGGAGGAGGAGGAGGTCATGGAGGTATTGGCATTAGTGGAGGTGGAGGAGGAGGGTATGGAGGTGCGGGTGGAGGAATAAGTATTGGTGGAGGAGGTGGAGGGTATGGAGGTGCGGGTGGAGGAGGAAGTGGAGGAATAAGCATCGGTGGGGGAGGACATGGAGGCGGAGGCGGAGGAGGAGGAGTAGGATATGGAGGAGGCGGTTCTGTTGGAGGAGGACATGGTGGAGGAGGAGGTGTAGGAGGAGGAGGATATGGAGGAGGCGGTTCTCTTGGAGGAGGAGGTGGAGGAGGAGGAGGATATGGAGGAGGCGGTTCTGTTGGAGGAGGACATGGTGGAGGAGGAGGTGTAGGAGGAGGAGGATATGGAGGAGGCGGTTCTCTTGGAGGAGGAGGTGGAGGAGGAGGAGGATATGGAGGAGGCGGTTCTGTTGGAGGAGGACATGGTGGAGGAGGAGGTGTAGGAGGAGGAGGATATGGAGGAGGGGGTTCTCTTGGAGGAGGAGGTGGAGGAGGAGGAGGATATGGAGGAGGCGGTTCTGTTGGAGGAGGACATGGAGGCGGAGGAGGTGCTGGAGGTGGATATGGGGGAGCTGGTGGAGGAATAAGTATCGGTGGAGGTGGAGGAGGAGGGTATGGAGGAGGCGGGGGAGGTGGAGGCGGATATGGTGGAGGCAGCTCAATCGGGGGAAGTGGAGGTGGGTATGGAGGGGCTTCTGGTGGAGGTGGAGGAGGCCATGGAGGAATTAGTATTGGTGGAGGAAGTGGAGGAGGATATGGAGGTGCAGGTGGCGGAGGCGGACATGGCGGAGGAGGGGAGGAGCCGGAGGAGGAGGAGGCGGAGGCTATGGAGGAGGAGGAGGCGGAGGAGGCCACGGAGGAGGAGGAGGCGGAGGCGGAGGCTATGGAGGAGGCGCGGGTTCAGGCGGAGGGTTCGGAGGAGGAGGTTCCATCGGCGTGTCCCTCCCTTCGAGCTCTTACGGCGCCCCCGAAGTCCCTAGCACTTCCTACGGCGCTCCAGAGATCCCAGACACTTCCTACGGTGCCCCTGAAGTCCCTAGTTCCTCATACGGTGCTCCTGAAGTCCCTAGTTCCTCTTATGGAGCCCCTGAAGTCCCTAGTTCCTCTTATGGAGCCCCTGAAGTCCCTAGTTCCTCTTATGGAGCCCCTGAAGTCCCTAGTTCTTCTTACGGCGCTCCTGAAGTCCCTAGTTCCTCTTATGGCGCTCCTGAAGTCCCTAGTTCCTCTTATGGCGCTCCTGAAGTCCCTAGTTCCTCTTATGGCGCCCCTGAAGTCCCTAGTTCTTCCTACGGCGCTCCTGAAGTCCCTAGCTCCTCTTATGGCGCCCCTGAGACCCCGAGTTCCTCCTACGGCGCTCCAGCAGGAGGAGGAGGAGGAGGAGGTGGTGGATTCTCCTCGAACTTCGAAGTAGTCCACCTTGACGGCGACGGAGGGGATTCTCATGGTGGAGGTCATGGGGGTGGAGGAGGAGGTCATGGAGGCGGTGGTGGAGGAGGAGGGTATGGTGGAGGAGGTGGAGGTGGACATGGAGGCGGCGGAGGCCACGGTGGAGGTGGAGGAGGAGGATATGGTGGAGGAGGAGGTGGAGGTGGACATGGAGGCGGCGGAGGCCACGGAGGAGGACATGGAGGCGGCGGAGGAGGAGGTGGATATGGTGGAGGTGGTGGAGGTGGACATGGAGGCGGTGCAGGCCACGGTGGAGGTGGAGGAGGAGGATATGGTGGAGGAGAAGTAGGAGGTGGTCACGGAGGAGGACATGGAGGCGGAGGAGGAGGAGGAGGGTATGGTGGAGGTGGTGGAGGTGGACATGGAGGCGGAGGAGGCCACGGTGGAGGTGGAGGAGGAGGATATGGTGGAGGAGGAGGAGGAGGGGGACATGGAGGCGGTGGAGGTCATGGGGGAGGAGGAGGAGGAGGCTATGGAGGCGGCGCAGTAGCTGGCGGCCACGGAGGAGGAGGAGGAGGAGGAGGCTATGGAGGAGGAGGAGGAGGAGGCCACGGAGGAGGAGGAGGAGGAGGAGGAGGCTACGGCGGCGGCGGGGGCTACGTGCTCGTCCGGAGGCCACGCCCCCGTCCCTTCAAAAAGTTCTTCGACAAGTTCAAAGGTCTCTTCAAGGGTTAACGAAAGCCCGGCGATAGCGTCGAAGTAAAACCGTGACTAATCCTGTACA
>NC_061839.1:9706131-9708631 GCF_019202785.1 Penaeus chinensis
CGGGCAATTGTGACATGCCAATATCCTTTAAATAGGAATTGAGAGGGCCTATGTCCTGCGTGGAAAGAGGGCGGGTAGAAAAAAAATTTTATATGTTAATAATATATATATATTTATTTATTTTTTTATTTGTGTTGTTGTATGTACATATTTAAAAATAGTGTTTTTTTTGGGTGTATGATGTGTTATAAAAATAAGTGCTGTGGGGTTGTTTTGTGTGTGTGTGTGGGGTGGGGTGTGTGGGGGGCCTAACACACACAACATATAGATAGATAGAAAAAAATATAGAATAACATATATGCCCGGGCCACCATCAGTCGATGTCGATTTTTGGCATTATTGTTTTGTCCATGCCGGGGTGAAAGAATGTGAAGAGAAGGGCGTCGCTTTTTTCCCCCAGGTTGACCCCCAAAACCTTTTCATCTTATAGATACCAAAAGGGCAGTGGATTTTTTTTTAAAGGTGAACCCCCAAGCTTTACTACAGGACTAAAACCCCCTGTTAGAATGCAAAGTCGACTCGCTGATGGGGGATATGTCGTGTGTGGTGTTTGTGTGGGGTTTTGGTGGGGTTTGTGTGTGTGTGTGTGTGTGTGGATGTGTGTGTGTGTGTGATATGTTTGTGTGTGTGTAAGAGAGAGTGATATGTTTGTGTGTGTGTATATGTGTACATAGAGAGAGAGTATAAGACCGCCCCAGCGCCGGTCCATCCATCCAAACACAACACCCAGGCGGCGAGTGTATTAGTTTTTTTTATTTTATTTTATTTTTCCACTACCTCTCCTCTCCCTCCTTCTCTCATCGATTCTCGCGTGCCTTTTCTTTTTCTCCTCCATCCCTCCCTCGGCAATCACCTGGAGATCCTGATTGGGACAAACACGGGAATATCTGATGGAGGGACACAAATATTTGCCCTTTGAATAGCGTGATCCCTTCGCTCGCCTCACTCGGCACGCCCACTCCCACGTCCGCCCACCGCCCACGCACACTCGCTCGAAAACCCACTGCTCGTATTCCCTCGCACGCTTATCATGCACTCGCTGTATGCCCACTGCCCGTGCTCACTCACACGTATACCCACTCGCATTCATATATTTTGCCACGCTTATTGTCAAGCCAACATTCGTCTATACCCGCTACCTATGCCCACCCGCTCGTTTGCCCACCGCCTACGCTAAGCCCACTTGCGTATGCCCGCGTCTATGCCCACTCGCACATCTCCCTACTCGTATGCTCACACCCACTCGCTCGTTCACCCTCTCGCACGTACGCCCACCGCCTTTTACTCCGAGTGTGTGTGATTTCCATTTAGATTTGTGGTATGTTTGAATGTCTTTGTTTTGGAAGGAAAAATTAGGCCTTGTGGAAGGGTTAGCATCACCATCATCTCTGTTTTTGTTATTTGTTATATTATTATCATGTTGTTGCTTTGTTGTTAATAAAGTGTTTTTGTTGCTGTTGTTGTTGTTGTTGCTTTTGTGACTAGTATGATGATTTTACTGACATTTTTTATATCATCTTTTTTTGTTATTTATTTCGTTGTTAATAAAGAGTTTTTTGTTGTTGTTGCTTTTGTTACTAATATGATGATTTTATTGATATTTCTTTATTTTTGTCATCATTATGATTAGCATTAGTGTCGTTAGATTAATATCGTTATCCATACTAGTGTTGTTGTTATGATAATCTTCGTTATTATCATTGTTATAGTCATTATTATTATAACTGTTATTATTAGTATTAGTATTAGTATTAGTATTAGTATTACTATTAGTATTATATTATTATTATTATTATCATTATCATTATTATTATCATTATAATTTTCATTATTATCATTATTATTATTATTATTATTATTATTATTATTATTATTATCATTATTATTATTATCATTATTATTATTATCATCATCATCATTACCATTATTATTATTATTATCATCATCATCATTATTACCATTATTATTATTTTCATAATTATTTATATTAACATCACCATTATTGTTATCATGCTATGGATATGCTATGGTTATGCTACGGATATGCATGCTTATCCGAAAATTACGTTTTTACAGGATTATCATGAAGCCAAACATAGGTTTATACAAGATTTATTGGTTCTCGTTGACTGTTGGTGAGGAAGAATGATATTTATGTATGCGACTTTTCTTTTTTCTTTTCCTTTTGTATTATTTGTATTTATTTATTTTCTTTTCTTTTCTTTCCTTCAATATTTTCATCTTGTTTCTCCGTCCTTTCTATTTTTTTTTTTTTATTCAATATATATTTATATTTCTTTTCTTGAACTTTTTTCTTTCTTTCTTTCTTTCTTTCTCTCCGTTTTTTTTTTTTTTTGTTTGTTTTTTCGTTTTTCTTTACCACCTGCTCTAGTTGGATAAAAGACGACCTGGCAACTGAGGGGCCAATCAACTGTACTTGTCTACTAAGCAAACAGCTGAAGCTTCGAATTTGTAGTTTTTTGTTTGTTTGTTTTTTAGG
>NC_061839.1:9713631-9716131 GCF_019202785.1 Penaeus chinensis
AAATAAACAAAAACAAACCAACGAAACACGGAATTGGCCATGACTTCCACGTAGTTTCAGAGATCACGCTGTCAAGGTAATAGATTCAATTAATAACATATTTTTTTTTTGTAGGTTAAGACTCCACATCTTACCTAAAACCATCGTGAATAGCGTGGCACCCTTCTGTTTTTGTTTTTTGTTTGTTTGTTTGTTTTTTCCTTAGGCGACTTTCCACTCGTCTGACACTGTTACTGCCACAGGTCCTTGAATACCTGTCACTCTCTGAAAACTTGGCACTGTTTACATTTCTGACACTAGTTACAGGCGAGCCAAACATGGCACTGGTAAAGTCTCAGCACAGATTTTTTGGCCTCTATTTTCTATATTGTCTATCGACTTTCTCTTCCTCTTGCCTGTTTTCTTCCTCTTCCTATCTTCCTTCTTTTCTTATCTTATGTCAGACAGCCACGTAAGATCACGGAGCCACAATAATCACGAGGGAAACACGCATTGTTATGCATTTTTCTTATTTGTTTTAAATATACCAATTTAATCTCCCTCTCCCATCAAAAAGGTCAAAAATAAATTACTATCAAATACAACAGATTCATCACCAAATGCCTCAATACACAAAGCAGCTCAAGTTTAAAACTCACAGCTCAGAAAGACGGCAACAGTGACACAACCTCTTGTCAACAGCCTCGGTTGTATTGCCTTCGTCGCGATATTTTTATTATTTAAAAAAAAAAATGTATATATGGGATTTTAATAAATGAATGAAGACTCTAATTATAATGATGATAAATAAATGAAATGCCAATGATATTTAGGAAAAACGGGAACACAATTGAAGCGTGAGTTACCTGCTTCATAGCTGCCGTTACAACTGGAATGGACGTAGGGAAGCAACACAAATGATTTTACACAACATTAAACATGGAGAGAATAATGGTCAATATTGTGGGTGATTTGGGGTTATTTTTGTTGTTTTTTATGTAACTATTAATATCATACATCCTCTAGAGGAACTGCTGTGTAATCTCTCTCTCTCTCTCTCTCTCTCTCTCTCTCTCTCTCTCTCTCTCTCTCTCTCTCTCTCTCTCTCTCTCTCTCTCTCTCTCTCTCTCTCTCTCTCTCTCGCTCGCTCGCTCGCTCTCTCTCTCTCTCTCTCTCTCTCTCTCTCTCTCTCTCTCTCTCTCTCTCTCTCTCTCTCTCTCTCTCTCTCTCTCTCTCTCTCGCTCGCTCGCTCTCTCGACCTCATGCAAATAAAACCGTCACAAAAAATACAATTAATTAAGATCATATAAGGGCCATTAAAAGCGTCAACATATACAAGTGAAAAATCATTAAAGACAAGAATCACAAACAAGAAAAACATATACATTTCGCTTTAATATATCTACAAGCTAATGAATGATACGATATATCCATGTATTCTGAGAGCAGAAAGGATGCTATTTACATGCATTAACCCCGTCGAGGTGTGTTTTGCTTATATTTGTGAAAATGCGCGGTGAATTAATTTTGTTAATTTTTCGTTTAGTAATGATTATATATATATTTTTTTCGTTTTATGGTGATTATTATTTTTTTGAAAACAAAAAATTGCATCGTATAGGTCAAGGGGGAGAAATTAGTATGTTGTGTGTATTTAAGATAAGAATAATTTAAAACAAGTGGCGACAATTACTTTACTTTTGTTCTCAAAGTTTTTTTCATGATTTTATATTGCAAGGAAATAAATACACTTAAAATGTTTATGATACAAATATTATTTCTAAAACAAAAATGTAATAGACGTACTGTTCGCAAGGCAGTGACGAAGTAGACACAAATTTCGAATAGGCAGATATTATTGCCACATATTCCTTTTACTTTTTCTTTGTAATATTGGATGGATTACATGAGAAGGGGGTAATCCAGATATTGCCAGCCTTAAACACGAGAAGGACTCACCAGCTCACGAGAGTTACCGGGTTACTGAGAGGTTACCAGCATGAGAGAGACGACGCACTTTGCACTTCTTTTGTTTTTGTTTTTTCCCGCTTCTGATTTCGCGCCAGTGTGATGGTGACGTCATAGGGGGGGGTTGGGGGGTAGGGTGATGGTGTACGATCTGCTTGTTTTCGCCGCTCTTTACTTTTTTCTTTTCTTTTCTTTTTTTTAGTTTTAAGAATTTTCTGTGATCATCAGAATATTTTCCGTTCAGCAGGAGCGCTTTCCATCTCTTAAGATTTTTTTTTTTTTTTTTCAGTGACGCGAAGCACTGGACGGTATTTTTTTTTCCTTTTCCTCTTCATGGATAACATCAATAAAACTCAAACACAACATGTGTATATTCATGTGTAAGTATGTAACATGGACGTGCATGTTTTGCCAATCTCTCTTTTATCTCTGAAGTATTTTTTTTTTTTTTTTCTCCAAGGTGATAAGCTGTTATTTTCACCGACATCGATTTTTGTCTTCCAGCCACAAGATGTATAGATGACGAAGCAATTAAAAAAAAGGATCCTTGCCA
>NC_061839.1:9721131-9728631 GCF_019202785.1 Penaeus chinensis
GGAATGTCCTCGTCACTGTCGGAGCCCAGACTGAGCGCCGGGTTGACGCGTCCGTTCATCTCGTCCGTGGCGTTGTACTTGACCACCGAGTGACACGCCATCACGGTCATCTCGCCCTCGTGGGGATCGCCGACCGTCTGCACGTCCTCGGGGATGTTGACGACGCAGCGGAGGAAGTCGTACTTGGGGGCCAGCCTGCCCGAGAAGAACACCCAGTTGGAGAACCACGAGAAGAACACCAGCGTCGACCCGGACAGGACCATGGCCAGCGTGCGGAAGGGGAAGAGCTGCGTGCCCGATTCCTCGTCGAACATCGGGTATCTGCGGAGGACACGGACGGGACGCGCTCAGCATCGTGCGAGGTGGTGGTGGTGGTGGTGGTGGTGGTGGAGGTGGTGGAGGTGGTGGTGGTGGGGATGGAGGTGGGGGGGGTGGTGGTGGGGGGGGGAGTCATAATGATTATGGTGATGCTATTGATAGATGATGAGATGAGAACGATATTTCTTATAAGAATGACAGGAACTACAATAACAATAATACTAATGATATTAACTCCCCCCTCTCCCCGCCACCCGTAACAAAGACAACCTCGTTATTACAACTACTTCAATAATAATGAAGATTAAATGATATAACATTAACAAGGAAGAAAAATAACAGCGACAAAAATAAGAAACAAATAATAAAAATGACAAATCACTACGATAATAATGATACAACAACAGTGATTACAAAAACAATTATGATAAACAGAGAATAACAGCACAACACCAAGAACAATAGTAATGATAATAGTAATCATCATCACCATCATAATGGTAATGATAAGGATAAGGATAATAATAATAACAGAAACGGTAATGATAATAATGATACTAATACCGATGATAATGATAGCAATAATAATGATGATGATAATAATAATAACGATGATGATAATAATTATAATAATAATGTCAATGATAATAATAATAATAATAATAATAATAATATCAATAATAATAATAATGATGGCAATAACAATGATGATAATACTAATAATAAGGATAATAATGATAATAATAACGATAACAATAATAATAATAATAACTATAACAATAACAACAATAACAATAATAATCATAATGATAATAATAATGATAATGATAATGATAATAATAACAACAACGACGATGATAATGATAACCGAAAACATTACAATGAAAATAATAATGATAATAATGATGATGACAATAATAATGACATAATCAACAGTAATAATAAAAAACAAAAATTATAATAATGATAGGAATAATAACACTAACACTAATAAAGATGATATCAATAGCAGCACTCATGATAATAGTGACAATAAAAAAATAACAACAATAGTGATATCAACAGAAAGGAAATGTGATACAGACACGAGCAGCCGCCGGTCCCTGAACCGAACGCAACCAAAATTCAACCGAATCGAACCGAGACTCACATGCAAGCTAATCACCCAATCACCCAATCGACCCTTACTTGACTAGAAATGGAATCCTAACCATTTACCTTCCACCTAAGATTTCAAACTGGATGAGCTCAACATGCAACTAAAATCATCCAACCACCTAATTGGCCATTAGCAAACACGAAACCCACATGCAGCCTAATGACCCAATCGTCCCTTACTTGATTAGAGGCGGGATCCCAATCATCTGCTCTCCTCCCATGACACGGACGAGCAGACCCACGATGTAGGCCCCGAGCGATCCGTACAGGTTGCAGTGGTTCTTGAAGTGGACCACCATCAGGAGTTGAGGGAAGAGAATCACGTAGACGAGATCCGACGAGAGGTACCTGTTGGGGGCGAGAGCGAAGGGCGGGCGTGAGGACGCTGGCGCTAGGGGGTGTGGCTAAGGGGGTTGGGGGTTGATGGGGTAAGGAGGTAAGGGGGAGGGGGGAGGGAGGTGGTTAGGTTTGTGTGCGTGTTTGTTTGTTTTTTTGTTTGTTTTTCTGGAATCAGGGCGAATGCTTTAGTTCTCTTTTTTTTTGTTGTTGTTGTTGTCTCTGTGAAAGGAGGTTTGGTCGTGTGTGTTTGCCTGTGTGTATTTTTGGTTTGGTAGGACGTATGTGTGTGTGTGTGTGTTCGTTTGCGTGAACATATGTCAAAATACAAAAGGGAAAACAACATATGTGTTTATATGCATATATATTTATACATATCTATATACATGTATATATGTATATATACTTATACACACACATATATATATATACATATATATATATATGTAAATGTGTGTATATCTATATATATACATATAAATACGTATGTATCTGAGTGTCTTAACGCATGCACGCCTGTACATATTCCACCAGACAAAGGAGAGCTTACCAGAGGCCATAGATCGACGGGATCGTGAGGGCGAGCGTCGTGGCCAAGAAACCCACGATGAAGATAGCGAATTTCATCACCCAGATCACCTCGGTCTCACTCGCCTGGAGGAAGACAAAAGAAACAAGGTCGATATCATTTTCCCCTCTTTCTTTTATGTGTTTTTCTTTTCCATTCTCGTCATAATTGTTTTTTTTGTTTTTGTTTTTTAAGTATTCCCGTTACTCCCTTCGTTATCGGTCTTTGTCTCTGTTTCCTTTGCTTTGATACCCGATACGGCTCAACCTCCCCCCCCCCCCCGCCCCCCCGCCCCCGACTATCACAGGGAAGGCCAAAGTATTCAGTCCCATTTCCGTTTACGAGCCGATTTTGTCCCGTTCTTCGAGATTATCGTTTCCTCTTCGCTCTCTCTCTCTGTGTATCTATATATCAATCTATCTTTCTATCTATCTATCTATCTGTCTGTCTCTCTTTCTCTCTTTTTCTCTTTTACTCTCGTTCTCTTTCTCTTTCTATCTATCTATCTATCTTCCTCGCTTTCTCTCTCTCTCTCTCTCTCTCTCTCTCTCTCTCTCTCTCTCTCTCTCTCTCTCTCTCTCTCTCTCTCTCTCTCTCTCTCTCTCTCTCTCAGTCTCCTTGCTCTTATTATTCTACTTATCCTTGCTATCTTCAAATATCTTTTAGGTCTTTCTCTCTCTCTCTTTCTCGCTTAATCTTTATCTTCCTTCACCTACTCTCATTCTCATATTCCCTATCCTCGCCTCTTACCTTTCCCCGTCCCTCCCACTTACCTTCTCCTCGTCCCCCTCTCTATCCAAAGTACCTCTTACCCCAACATTCATTTCCTCTCCCCCTCCCTTCCTCGTCCCCCTCCCTTCCTCGTCCCCCTCCCTTCCTCGTCCCCCTCCCTTCCTCGTCCATCTCCCTTCCTCGTCCATCTCCCTTCCTCGTCCATCTCCCTTCCTCGTCCCTCTCCCTTCCTCGTCCATCTCCCTTCCTCGTCCATCTCCCTTCCTCGTCCATCTCCCTTCCTCGTCCTTCTTTCCTTTTCATCCCTCTCCCTTCCTCGTCCATCTCCCTTCCTCGTCCATCTCCCTTCCTCGTCCTTCTTTCCTTTTCATCCCTCTCCCTTCCTCGTCCTTCTTTCCTTTTCATCCCTCTCCCTTCCTCGTCCATCTCCCTTCCTCGTCCTTCTTTCCTTTTCATCCCTCTCCCTTCCTCGTCCTTCTTTCCTTTTCATCCCTCTCCCTTCCTCGTCCTTCTTTCCTTTTCATCCCTCTCCCTTCCTCGTCCATCTCCCTTCCTCGTCCATCTCCCTTCCTCGTCCATCTCCCTTCCTCGTCCATCTCCCTTCCTCGTCCTTCTTTCCTTTTCATCCCTCTCCCTTCCTCGTCCATCTCCCTTCCTCGTCCATCTCCCTTCCTCGTCCATCTCCCTTCCTCGTCCATCTCCCTTCCTCGTCCCCCTCCCTTCCTCGTCCATCTCCCTTCCTCGTCCATCTCCCTTCCTCGTCCTTCTTTCCTTTTCATCCCTCTCCCTTCCTCGTCCATCTCCCTTCCTCGTCCATCTCCCTTCCTCGTCCATCTCCCTTCCTCGTCCCTCTCTCTTCCTCGTCCTTCTTTCCTTTTCATCCCTCTCCCTTCCTCGTCCCCCTCCCTTCCTCGTCCCCCTCCCTTCCTCGTCCATCTCCCTTCCTCGTCCATCTCCCTTCCTCGTCCATCTCCCTTCCTCGTCCATCTCCCTTCCTCGTCCCCCTCCCTTCCTCGTCCATCTCCCTTCCTCGTCCATCTCCCTTCCTCGTCCATCTCCCTTCCTCGTCCATCTCCCTTCCTCGTCCATCTCCCTTCCTCGTCCATCTCCCTTCCTCGTCCATCTCCCTTCCTCGTCCTTCTTTCCTTTTCATCCCTCTCCCTTCCTCGTCCTTCTTTCCTTTTCATCCCTCTCCCTTCCTCGTCCATCTCCCTTCCTCGTCCATCTCCCTTCCTCGTCCATCTCCCTTCCTCGTCCATCTCCCTTCCTCGTCCTTCTTTCCTTTTCATCCCTCTCCCTTCCTCGTCCTTCTTTCCGTTTCATCCCTCTCCCTTCCTCGTCCATCTCCCTTCCTCGTCCCTCTCTCTTCCTCGTCCTTCTTTCCTTTTCATCCCTCTCCCTTCCTCGTCCTTCTTTCCTTTTCATCCCTCTCCCTTCCTCGTCCCTCTCTCTTCCTCGTCCTTCTTTCCTTTTCATCCCTCTCCCTTCCTCGTCCCTCTCTCTTCCTCGTCCTTCTTTCCGTTTCATCCCTCTCCCTTCCTCGTCCATCTCCCTTCCTCGTCCCTCTCTCTTCCTCGTCCTTCTTTCCTTTTCATCCCTCTCCCTTCCTCGTCCCTCTCTCTTCCTCGTCCTTCTTTCCTTTTCATCCCTCTCCCTTCCTCGTCCATCTCCCTTCCTCGTCCATCTCCCTTCCTCGTCCATCTCCCTTCCTCGTCCATCTCCCTTCCTCGTCCTTCTTTCCTTTTCATCCCTCTCCCTTCCTCGTCCATCTCCCTTCCTCGTCCCTCTCTCTTCCTCGTCCTTCTTTCCTTTTCATCCCTCTCCCTTCCTCGTCCTTCTTTCCTTTTCATCCCTCTCCCTTCCTCGTCCTTCTTTCCTTTTCATCCCTCTCCCTTCCTCGTCCCTCTCTCTTCCTCGTCCTTCTTTCCTTTTCATCCCTCTCCCTTCCTCGTCCTTCTTTCCGTTTCATCCCTCTCCCTTCCTCGTCCCTCTCTCTTCCTCGTCCTTCTTTCCTTTTCATCCCTCTCCCTTCCTCGTCCATCTCCCTTCCTCGTCCATCTCCCTTCCTCGTCCATCTCCCTTCCTCGTCCTTCTTTCCTTTTCATCCCTCTCCTTCCTCGTCCCTCTCTCTTCCTCGTCCTTCTTTCCTTTTCATCCCTCTCCCTTCCTCGTCCTTCTTTCCTTTTCATCCCTCTCCCTTCCTCGTCCATCTCCCTTCCTCGTCCATCTCCCTTCCTCGTCCTTCTTTCCTTTTCATCCCTCTCCCTTCCTCGTCCATCTCCCTTCCTCGTCCTTCTTTCCTTTTCATCCCTCTCCCTTCCTCGTCCTTCTTTCCTTTTCATCCCTCTCCCTTCCTCGTCCATCTCCCTTCCTCGTCCATCTCCCTTCCTCGTCCCTCTCTCTTCCTCGTCCTTCTTTCCTTTTCATCCCTCTCCCTTCCTCGTCCATCTCCCTTCCTCGTCCCTCTCTCTTCCTCGTCCTTCTTTCCTTTTCATCCCTCTCCCTTCCTCGTCCTTCTTTCCTTTTCATCCCTCCCCCTTTCTCCCCACTCCCCCAACAACCTTCTCCCTTCACTCAACTTCCTCAGACAGATATCGAGAACACAATAACACCAGATGACGTAGCTGTCCAGTCGTGAGTGACGTGGGGCGCGTAACCTTTCCCGGAGGAACAGTCAGTGACAGAGCGACAGGCTTCTAACCAGTCGCTACACCTTCGGGTTCCGCCAGTGATCGCGTCTGGAGAGCTACTGTTATTTTCCTTTTTTGCCGTTAATAAAAGGTCCGTTTGTCTGCGTCGACTTTGGATGCGAGATTCTGCGTAAATTAGTTGTAATTGGTAATTCGGTTGTTTTTTTGTGGCTGAGTGTCTAAAGGTGTTTTTTTTTTTTTTTTATCTCAACATCCCTTTCCTTTCAAGTTATGTCTCGGTCATATTGAGTGTTTATGTGAGAAGGAAATAAATCATCTCTCTTTTCTCTGTCTGTTTCTCTCTTTCTCTGTCTGTTTCTCTGTCTCTCTGCATCTCTCTCTCTCTCTCTCTCTCTCTTTCTCTGTCTGTTTCTCTGTCTCTCTGCATCTCTCTCTCTCTCTCTCTCTCTCTCTCTCTCTCTCTCTCTCTCTCTCTCTCTCTCTCTCTCTCTCTCTCTCTCTCTCTCTCTCTCTCTCTCTCTCTCTCTCTCTCTCTCTCTCTCTCTCTCTCTCTCTCCCTATTACTCTCTCTTTTTCTCAATCCCCCTCTCCCTCTTCGTCTTCCTCTCCCTTTCCCTCCCCTTCCCCTCTCCCTCCCCTTCCCCTCCCCCTCCTCTTCCCCTCCCCCCCAACATCTCTCATTCTATGAAACCCCACCTAACCCCCCCCCCCCCCTTTACTCCCCCACTTGCGTGAGTAGAAATATCGATTCGTTCCACACATATAAATTAACAAGAAAGCGCAATTGATCGGATAGCGTCGTGTGTTCCTGTGCTATTTACCAGTCACACCTGTCGGGGGAGAGGGGGGGGGAGAGGGATGAGTAGAATCAGGGCCGGGGGGAGGAGGGGGGAGGGGTATAAGTCGTGGGGGGAGGGAGGAAGGGGTATAAGTGGTAGGGGGAGGGAGGGAGGGGCATAAGTGGTGGGGGGAGGGAGGGACGAGGGGAAAGGAAGAATGAGAGGCATAGGGGACGGGTGTGTGGGGGGGATCAAAGAGGGGAGGGAGGGGGGAGGGGAAGGTGATGTCAGCATGAAAGTACGACTCGAGGTTTTTATGGAATGAGATAAAGAAGAAGTACAAGGCTGATAAATCTTAGAGAGAATGATCGACCCTCTCCACTTACTTCACTGCCTCCACTTCTCGCTATCATTCATGTTCGTTCTTCCTCTTTGTTCGTCCTCCTTCTGCTCCTCATCCTTATCTTCAACTTCCTCCTCTCCCTCTCTCTCCTTACCCTTCAACCTCTACCTTCTACTTTTCTTCTAATCTCTCTCCTCTACTTCTTCCATTTAGCTTTCCCCTTCTGCCTCCTCTTTTTTTCTGCTCTTCCCTCTTTTTCCACTTCTTCGCCCTTCAAAATCCTCCATCTTCTCCTTCTCCTCCTTCTCCTCCTATAGTAGTTCTTCACTCCTAATTCCTCAACCCCATTCTGTTTATATTGCTCGTTTATTTCACTCCTCTCTCCTCTCTTTCCCCTCTTCGTCCCTCTCCCCTCTCTGCCCTCCTCCCCTCCTCGTCCTCTCCCCTTTTTGTCTCTCTCCCCACCTCGTCCTTCTCCTCTCTTCGTCCCTGTTCCCTCTCCGACCCTCTCCCCTTCATGTTTCTCTGCCTTCCTTGTCCCTCTCCTCGCCACGTCCTTCTCACCACCTCGTCCCTTTCCACTCTTCCCTTTCTTTCGCTCGTCCCTCTCCCTTC
>NC_061839.1:9733631-9736131 GCF_019202785.1 Penaeus chinensis
AAAAATATACATAAAGATCTGTTTCATGAATATGGTACCATAGACGCTATGTGGTAGGAGCCAAAATAATGGCTATTTCCTCTATCAAAAGGAACCTTATGAGAAAATAAAACCTAGCTTACATCAGCTCAGGGCAATTTAATCCCGAAATTGTACCAATTTGGGCTCTTTCGTGCATTACCATTTTCTTTGTTCATAGACGCATAATGTCTTTGCAGCGTTCCTTGTCGATGTATTATGGACCAAATAAAAATACAAGCATATCATTTCGTGATATTATCCTGCTATTCACACAGTTATTACAGCTTCCTCTCACAATACACCAGTCTCGTATTTCCCAAAGTATTCAGCTTCGAAGCATCATTATTCAATTACTTTCCACTACAGGTAGACGCACGCCTCTCTGTCTCACATGAGTGGCTCGTTACCGTAACTGGCAACTTCAAAAAGGTGCCTGGGCGAGTTTGAGAGTGCCTGGCAGGAGTGCCTCAGCTGGTATGTGTTTTATGAGAGCACCAGGCAGTGCCTTTCAGGAAATGTATCATGGGCGTGTCTGGACCAAATGTCTGGGAAGTTATTTTTTTTTCTGGAAGAGCGCCACAGCAGAGCGCCTGGAAGGAAAGGAAGACTCAAGCGGGAAAGATTCTTTGCTTTAAAAATTGTGTTCGAAAGCGTCTCTTAAACATCTCTTTACTAGACCTCTGAAAAGGTCCATCGAACAGCTACAGGACCACCACCCCCCCTCTTCTCCATCCCTCTCTTTCTACACCTTCCCTCTTCCTTTCAAGCTACAGTATTGTGTTCATGCCATCCATAGCAAAGAAGAACACCAACAACAAAACATAACTTAGGAGGCCATGTTAGTCTGGATCAGGTTGCGTGTGAGCGTGCAAGCTGTGCTCACTTTCTTGGGGACTCGTGCTAGGGTTTGCTGTTGCTGACGTCACACGCGCACACCCTCCCTCTGCCCCCTTCCCTCTTCCCCTCTCTGTACCCCCTCCCCCAATCATGCTTCCCCTCCTAACCACTCCTTTCAATTTTTCCCTATTCTCTTATCCCCCTTCTTTCAACCATATCTTACCCTCCACCTCTCTTCCTTCATACCCTACCCTCCCATCCCCTCCCTTCACCCCCACATCCCCTCGTCCTTCCCCCCTTCTTACTATACCCTCCCACAAACCCAACCTTTCCCCTACCCTTTCTATCCTACTCGCCCCTCTTCCCCACCTCCTCCTTCCTCCCCACCCCACCCTTTTCCTAACCTCCTCTTTCCTCCCCACCCCTATCCTTCTCCCCACCTCCCCCCTCCTCCCTGCCTCCTCCCTCCTCCCTACCTCCTCCCTCCTCCCCACCTCCCTCCTTCCCACCTCCCCCTCCTCCCCACCTCACCCTCCTCCCCACCTCCTCCCTCCTCCCCACCTCCTCCCTCCTCCCCACCTCCCCCCTCCTCCCCACCTCCCCCCTCCTCCCCACCTCCCCCCTCCTCCCCACCTCCCCCCTCCTCCCCACCTCCTCCCTCCTCCCCACCTCCCCCCTCCTCCCCACCTCCTCCCTCCTCCCCACCTCCTCCCTCCTCCCCACCTCCTCCCTCCTCCCTCCTCCTCCCCTCCTCCCCACCTCCCCCCTCCTCCCCACCTCCCCCCACCTCCCCACCTCTTCCTTCCACCCTCCGCCACACGCACAGCCACGTACACACACACGCACACACATCCGCACACACGCAGGCCCCGTCTCGCTTCGTTAACCGGCCCGGGCGAGCGGTTCGGATGCGTGGTCGGGAATTATCTCAACTTGTACGACGCAGAGAGGAACAAAGGCTGTTTGCGTGTGCTCGTGCGTGCGTGTGGGTGTGTGTGTGTTTGTGTGTGTGGAGTGTTTGCTTGTTTACTTGTAAGAGTTTGTTTACCTTCTCTGCTCGGCTGTTGTGTTATTAGTTACGTGGACTTGGATATACATGAGCAACTCCCGCTCGTGGCACTATTAAATAACAAGTATAACAAGTAATCACTGTCCGGGATTTTCCTTTTTGTTTTTTTTCATTATTTTACCTTGAGCTCACTTTTTGGCATGCGGGTTAGGAGTTTCTGTGTTTGTTTTTTTATGATTTATAAAGCCATACTTCTGTGACACGCAAAGACTTATATGTACACATGCATGTACGCGCGCGCACGTACACACGCACATACACAAGCACACGCACACACACACACACACACACACATACACACACATACACACACACACACACACACATACACACACAAACACACACACACACAAACACACACACACACATACACCCACGTGTATGTATGTATCTAGGTAGGTAGGTATATTTGGATGGATGGATGGATGGATGGATGGATGGATGGATGGATGGATGGATGGATGGATGGATGGATGGATGGATGGATGGATGGATGCATGGATGGATGGATGGATGGATGGATGGATGGATGGATGATGGATGGATGGATGGATGGATGGATGGATGGATGGA
>NC_061839.1:9746131-9756131 GCF_019202785.1 Penaeus chinensis
TCTCACTCTCTATGTCCCTATTCGTCTACCTATGGATCTTTCTCTCTATATATGTATTTCTCTCTGTCGGTCTAAATATGTATGTAGATAAGATGGATACATTGGAAGATAGATTTACATCTAGATATGTGTTGTTTTTTTCACAAAGTAGACAGGAATGGTTTTAGTTTGTAAAATTAACCCAATGGCGACGGGTCACGGCTATCGCCGTCATAACAATACGCACGATGTGCGGCGTGCGGCTGTCCGCAGCGGCGCCGCGCCAAAACGCCCCGAGGCAATGATTCGGCTTGATGGACCGATATCACGCGCTCGGAGTCGGCGCGCTGCCGCCGTTCGCCAGAGCGTAGAGTTTTTTTTAATTTGCTATACCCGGCGCCATTGGGAAGTTTGGCCTGATTCTTTTATTATGCAGTCCATTTATGAAATCGTGACGCAAGAAAATTAGCGAAAATAAGTTTACACTGAAATGCATCCCAGTTGCTTCATTTCCAAAAGAATACAAGAAAAGATATTATAATGGAAAAAAGACGAACTTACCAAATATTAAAGACATGGCGTAACCGAAGGGCGCTTGACACCAGACAAGACCCGTGTCATATACCGCCTCTGCTGTTCCATTGATGTAACCGCCTCCGACCCACGTAGCTGCAGACAGAGGGAGAAATCCAGTCGAATAGTGTATTCATAGAGAATGGTACATGGATAATGGTGGTGGTGATGATGATGATGATGATGATGATGATGATGATGATGATGATGATGATGATGATGATGATGATGATGATGATGATGATGATGATGATGATGATGATGATGATGATGATGATGATGATGATGATGATGATGATGATGATGATGATGATGATGATGATGATGATGATGATGATGATGATGATGACGATGATTATGACGACGATGATGATGATTCAGACCCAAAATTCAAACCCAAAACCACAAAATAAGAGCAACGAAGACGAAAAAAAAGGCGACCAGTTGGCACTCACCCGTCATGGTAAATATCCCGACGAAGACGCCTATACTTCTCCCGGCCAGCATCACATCATCTGCGTCGTCCTCTCCGTCAGGCTTCTTCTTGGCCGCCCAGATCCCCACCGCTAGGATCAGCAGGTAGAAGATCACGATGGCTATGACGCCTCCCACATTAATGGCCATTTTGCCGGTTTTTTTTCTCGATCACGCGTTTAACAGATCAGAAAAAGGCGAGTGGCGTCGTGTGTAGTATCGAGGCTTCGACCTACACTCAGAGGGAGCCACGAGCGGTGTCTATTGCTTCTGAAGACACAAGGAGGGTTGGGTGTTGCTGGTGTGTTAGGGGGGTGAGAGGGAAAGGGGGAAGGGGTTGTTAACACTAGCGAGGGATGTCGAAAGACCAGGCTTGGCAGGAAACAACAACAACAACAACAGTTAGGTGAATGTTTGGTTTATGCTGTTTCTATCAGCTGATTGGGAGGCCTAGTATGGAACCGACCTTTCTATTTTCTGAAAAATAGTTTGATATTTTCTTTCCCTTTTCTTTATGTAGACCTGTGAATTGAGTCTTTTTTTATCACTGTTGATTTACTTTCCAATTCCCAAGTAAGCCACCTTGCAGTTGTCTTCGTCTCTGATGAAAACCTGCGAAAGAAAAAAAAATATTTGTTAGTTGGACGCTTTGGTAATGATGTTGATGTTTGTCTGTTTGTATGTTGCGTTACCTCAATAATAATAATGATAATAACAATAATAATTATTATTATTATTATTATTATTATTATTATTATTATTATAACAATAATGATAACAACAACCAGAAAACAACAGTAACAATAACAATAATAATAATTATTATTATTATTATTATTATTATTATAAGTATAATAATACTAATAATGATAATAATAATAATAATGATAATAATAATATAATGATAATAATGAAAATAATAATAATAATGGTAATAATGATAATGATAATGACAACAATAATAACAATGATAATAACAATAATAATAATAATACTGATAACAATAACAATAATACACGTAATAACAGACTATCATACAGCCAAAGTGGAACATGGGAACAAACTTTCCGATTTTTTTTTACGAATTCAATTTGCCTAACAAATCAGAAGAGCGAAAAGGAATGGAAAAGGAAGGAGAATTGGGACATGGAAGAGGAGGGAAAAACAAAAGACGAAGAAAACAAAATGAAATAAATGAGAAGAAGAAGAAGACGATGATGAAGAAAGAGGAAGTGAAGGAGTAGAGGGAGAAAGAGAAGGAAGACATGAAAAAATTAAAAGGAGAAGGAGGAAAGAACAAGAAAAACAGCGCAAGGACAGATGAGTTTGCTCGTTAGCCTGGGATGACACACAGCTCTGCTCGTATTATCCTCACAGGGACACCAATCAGCTTCCGCCTCCAACGCACCTTGGAGCGAGAGTGGTGAGTTATTGTCACCGTTGACTCCGGCGAGATAGCGAGGTCCTTAAGGTTAACACTGAGCAATCGGCGTTGTGTTTAATTTGTACCTGACAGAACTGCCGCGATAAGTCAAAACATATGACGTCAGAATTCATTGTAAGTTATCGCTAATGCCACGGAGGATTTCAGCGTCACACTGAAGTAAATCAGTGTGGTTCTTATTATTCTGTGGGGGTTTCTAACTTGTAACTCGCACAAGTCTTTAAAATCATCACTGATATTATCGTGGGTTCAAAGAGGGCAGATTATTGAAAATAAAGGAAATATATGACCCAATTTTACTGTCTTAGCTCCTTTAGATAGAAAATGCATTTCATCGTCTCAAAGGTGAAAATCTGCTGAACTCTACCGCCTCTTCTCCTCTACATTAAATTATATTTTGTACAGTTGATGAAAGTCCAAGATGTACATTAGGTTTGTATTGCATGGCTGAGTAAACTTAGGTTAATTTGAGATTTGCAATTAGCACACCTTTTACGTGCGTTTTCCGCCCGTTATTAAGGGCTCTGGACAGCTTATCTTCGACATCTAATTATTTCATTTTTAGGACGAGATCATTATGCTAAGATCAGTTGTTAAAGAACACACATTCGTATCATCGCTACACATACATTCCGCCATGACTGCATGCTCTTATTCTTCTCTCCTCCTGCCCTCCATCTTGCCAACTGCTTCTGTTACATCTTCGTCATGATATCCAATAATGGTGTTGACAATGAAGGACCTCAGTGCTGCTCCTTGAACCACTCCGAGTCCCACTTCAAACTCCAACTCCGCTTTTCAGTTTGGTGCACATTTTGTTTCGCTTTTTTTCGTTAGACTCATTTTTTTCTGGAACCTTCTTTTTGCTTAGACTTCCTGTCGCGGGAATCGATCAAAGGCTTTCTCCAGCTCTATGAACACGTATCGAGTTTTTTCTTTTAACCTAATTTTCACCATTATCTCTGAAACAGGATTCATATAAAGTAGA
Organism: Penaeus chinensis; assembly: GCF_019202785.1. Classification (NCBI taxonomy): domain Eukaryota; kingdom Metazoa; phylum Arthropoda; class Malacostraca; order Decapoda; family Penaeidae; genus Penaeus; species Penaeus chinensis. The sequence continues at coordinate 9,749,590 of NC_061839.1, forward strand.
CTTAGGCAGATATTTCAGAATTTCGCAAATTGTCATTAATTAAATGTATTGCCGTCACCTATCCACAAACTCTTAATAACTGAAACACGATATAAACCCTGCTTCTCCTTAAGTATTCCTCTCACACCCTCGCCAGGATAACATGACAACGCAAACAATCCATGCTAATTAACTGGTTATTTACAGGCCAGTTGTAGTGCGGTATGACAGCGCATATTATGTATAATTGGAGCTAACTGAGATATGCTGGGATGTTCTGCCTGTGTATATATCTCTGCTACACCAGATCACTGTTAAAGTCCTAAGTACGTAAATATATGTAATTATGATAATGTATTTGCATTGTTGGTTAAGTCGCAGATGTGAGCTTATTGGCCTCATAATATCTGACACGATTCGGTTTAAATCTTTATCCGAAACGTGCATGGTATTCCGAACGTCCTCGCGCCGTGTGGAAGAATAAAGAGCAATGCAACAACATCTCTAAGAATATTCTGTCTAGCAACTAAACTGTTCTTCCTTCTTCCGCTCGACATACCCTTTTTTTTTTTTAAGACAATAAAACTCGGCACGGGAAGATAGGAAACAAGTGAAGAGAAAGCTGAAGCAGGAAAAATACTAGTCTACCGAAGTGTCCCATAACTAAAGGAAAACGGAGGCGATCCCCCTCTGCCTCAAGGGGATTCAGGGGCATTATAGACGACTTGAGATGGATCCCCTGGTAATCGTATTTGATACTTTATTACACCAGAAGTGACAAAGAGCATCAGAAAGCACGGTATATCACGACGACGTATCCAAACTAACAAACTTATTTATTCGTGTTTGTTTACAATACATTTTTTGTTATTAAAGTGCAGTAAGAATGGTAAAGATAATTCTTCCAGAGTAAATAGAATACATGTCTTACAAAATAAGATCCCTGGCGGCCTAGAAAAATACGAAACGCGAGAAAGACTTTTTACATAATACATTTTTTTCCCAATATTCTTCGTACAATTTTCCCCGAACGTAGGAAACACACAGTCTTATTACATCAGTCCCCATGCATACGAAATTCAAGGCTCTGACAAAGAAAAAGAAACAAATAGCACGTGCCAGGAACAATAGACGGGAAAAAAAGAATAACGGCACCAAGGGGAATCGAAACTCTTTATGTAAGCCAATGAGCAGCGGAAAATACGGGCCAAGGCGGATTAGGCGACACGCTTTATGGAGTTTTACAGGTTTATCTTTTAAGTGGCGCCCTCTGAGACCGAAGTTGCGTCGCGCTGAGGAGTTTAATTTCTTTTTGGGGCGCTTTTTGTTTACAATTCTTTCTAGAAATATGAAGTTTCTTGATAAAAGGATAAATGGCATTGGGGCGAAAGTGAATAAGTATATAGAAATCAAATTAGCCGTTTTCACTGTCTCTATTTAAGAAATTAAGCAATAGACAATAAAATTCGCTTTTCTCGATTTCTAATACTTCGAAGAACGTGAAAAGAGGAGAGAAAGAAAAAGAGAGAAAAAGAAAAACGACGTAAAACTAACTAACTGCGTTTTCCTCTTCGCTTATATCCACAAGAAGTCTGATACACTGACTTCGCCTGAGATTGGCTCGACACTTGAGCCGAGAAGGTGACGGGGCGAGAGTCTCAAGGGAGAGAGAGAAATAGGGAAGGGCGGGGAAGGGAGGGAGGGGGACAGGAGGAGGAAGGAGGAGGGAGAGAGGGAGGGGGACAGGAGGAGGGAGGAGGAGGGAGAGAGGAAGGAGGACAGGAGGAGGACGGAGGAGGGAGAGAGGGAGGGTGACAGGGGGGAGGGGGAGGAGGAGGAAGAGAAAGAGGGAAGAAGGGAGGGAGGAAGAGGGAGAAAGGGAGGGAAGGAGACAGGGAGAAGGAATGCGGAGGGAGGGAGGGAAAGGAGAGAAGAAAAAGACGGAGGCGTAAAAATAGCGGCGGAATAAAAGAGGTAGAAGAAAGAACAGAGAAAAAGACGAACAGAGAAGAGAGACGAAGGGGAAGGAAATAATGATAATAATCAAGAAAGGAAAATAATGATGACGAAGCAGGGAATGAGCAAGGGAAGAGGAGGGAGATAAAATAGAGTAAGGAAGATCAAAAGGAAAAGTAAAAGAACAAAACATATAGTAAAAGAACAAGAAAAAAAGGGGTAAAAGAACCGAAAAAACAACAAAAACAAAGGAGATCAGGTTAGAGAGATAGTGAGGTGGAGAAACAGAGGAAAAGGAGAGACAAGGAAGAGGAATAGAATAATGACAGAAAGGCATACGGAGGAAAACAAAAAGAGAAAGAGACAGACAGACAGACAGAGTGAGACGTGGAAGGGGGGATAAATTAACAAATAGACAGACAGGCATTGCAGGCCAGACAGACAGACAGGGAAGAGAGAGAGACCAAAATAGACAGAACAAGAAAAAAATATCCACACAAAAAATCAGAAACCACCCTCTCTCTCTGTGTCTATCTCTCCCTCTTTCCCTCACTCTCTCCTTCCCTCCCTCCATCCATCCATCCATCCATCCATCCATCCATCCATCTATACCTCTCCCTCTCTCCTTCCCTCCCTCTCTCCCTCCATCCATCCATCCATCCATCCATCCATCCATCCATCCATCCATCCATCCATCCATCCATCCATCTATCCATCCATCCATCCCTCCCTCCCTCCCTCCCTCCCCCCTCCATCCATCCATCCATCCATCCCTCTCCCTCCTTCCCTCCCTCCCTCCCTCCCTCCCTTCCCCCATCCTTCCTTCCCCTAAAACAGAAAAATAAACAAATAAACAAATACATAAAAATAAAAGACCGAAGGCCCGATAATGAGGGAATGAGAAGTGCGCCGTGAGGCAAGAGGGGAAGCCATCTTTACGAGAGGTCTTTTATCACGAGAAAGACCCCTGAGAGAGAGAGAGAAAAGACTAAACTTGACTTACGAGTAGAAGAGAGAGGAAGAGAGAGGGATAAGGAGGGTCTTTGAGTAAGGGGTATTTACTTGTTTGTGTTTTTTGTGTGTGTATGTTGTTTTTGTTTGTGTGTTGTTACCAGATTTTTTTTTTTTTTTTTTAAAGGTTATTATTACGAGTGAAAACAGGAGGGAATTGTTTGTTTCTTGTTATTGTTATTATAACATTATAATGATTATTATCGTCATTACCACTATCATTACTTTTATTGTTAATATCATTATTTATATCATTATTATTATCATTGGCATTGTTGTTGCAGCCAATATAATTTTCCCCAGAGCACTAAAATATGGGTATCAAAATTATCACTGGTTACTTAGGCCTATGAATGAATACTGTATAATACGTTGATAATGTGATAAGGAACTGCCTCTGTTTGTAGCGTGTGAGAAATGAAAACAAAGGGAAATCTGAGTGTCATTTCCAGACTTCATGAAAGCAAAATTGTCAGGGCAGTCGTGGAGAAGTGCTTTGATATTGCTATTGCTACTGTTATTACTATGACTGTTGCTACTACTGCTACTATGACTACTACTACTACGATTACTGCTACTACTAATACTACTACTAATACTACTACTTCCACTATGTCTACTACTACAACTACTATTACTACTACTACTACTACTACTACTACTACTACTTCTACGACTACTGCTACTATTACTATTACTACTACGATTACGACTGCTACTATCATCATCATCTTTATTACCGTTATCATTACCAATACTGATTAGGAGTAGAAACATTATTGATAGTATTGGTAGTACGAGTATTAACAATGTTAATGTGATCACTGTCATTACTATTAACATCATTACTGTTGTCGTTTGTAAAGGCGGTAGTAATAATTATTGCAAAAATTTTATCACTACTATTATCATTATTATTTTCATTATATTTGTTATTATCACCACTAAGCTGTAGTAACTACAATCACTGTTACCAGCATACGATCCTTTTAACATATTCTATCCAAAATTATTGTGGAAACTGGATTAAATAGATTAAAAAGAAGAAGAAAACGCGGCAGAGTCGACACACTAAATATATTTTTTCCAGCCCTTATGCTTCAGCCTCAGGATCAGATCAGGTGAACTATAAATCAAACACAGCTTTTAGGTGAAATCAGGTGAATAAATACAGGCATTTTTTATAAGGAAGTGTGTGTGTGTGTCTGTTAACTAAAATTGATGAACCAACAAGGAGTTTCTTCATGGCGGTTATGTAATATAATTGTATCATAATTGTATGTTATTGTCTGAAAAAAAAAAAGTATTTGAGAACGGAAATAAAATCCAGGAGATAAAATCGGGTAATCAAAAATATGTTCGTTGTCTTTCCCGGCTTCCCTTGGCTTCCAGCGCCTCGGGGAGTGACGAAAGCAGCCTCGCCTGGGCTTGTCAACCTGGTCCACCCTTCTCTTCTCTATTTTCCTCCTTATTTCCCTTCCTTTACCTCCTCTTTGTCTTCCTTATCTTTCTCTCTCTTCTCCTCTTCCTCCTCCTTATATCTCACACACCTTTCGTTTTCCCGCTTTGTTATCTCATTTTCTTTCTCTTTTGCCATCTCTTCCTCATCCTCCTTTTCTACTGCTGCTGCTACCACAACTACCAGTACTATTACTACTGCTACTATTACTCTCACTGCTATCACTGCTATACTTACTGCTTACTTATACTACTACAATTATTACTACTGCGCCTCCTGCTTACTAATACTACAACAACGCTTAGTGCTTACTAATACTACTATAACGACTACTAAAACCGCTACTGCTACGACGGACACTCCTAAAGTCAGTACTACTACAACTACTACTTTCACTACCACTGCCGCTGGTACTCCTACAACTACCATTAATCCTAATAGCAATACCAACACTTATATATATACACTGTGCTGATACTAGTATTATTTTTTCCTCTTACCCCTCTCTCTATTCCTTATCATCCTGCTACCCTCTCTCCCTCTTTTTAACTCAAGAACATTTACCTAAACGAGACATATGCATAACTTTAATATGATACGTTATAACTATACACATATCTCTGCTTTCCTCTCATGATGCGTGTACTTATGTAGAATATAAAGTTTGTAAGTTGAATTTGACATCTTCAGTGGAGATATGAGCTATTCTCAGAAAATAGAACAGAAATAAAGAAAAAGGAAATGAGGAAGATTAGTGAGAGATGAACGAGTAATATGAAAATGTGTGTGTGTGTGTGTGTGAGAGAGAGAGAGAGAGAGAGAGAGAGAGAGAGAGAGAGAGAGAGAGAGAGAGAGAGAGAGAGAGAGCGAGAGAGAGAGAGAGAGAGAGAGAGAGAGAGAGAGCGAGAGAGAGAGAGAGAGAGAGAGAGAGAGAGAGAGAGAGAGAGAGAGAGAGAGAGAGAGAGAGAGAGAGAGAGAGAGAGAGAGAAAGAGAGAGAGAGAGAGAGAGAGAGAAAGAGAGAGAGAGAGAGAGAGAGAGAGAGAGAGAGAGAGAGAGAGAGAGAGAGAGAGAGAGAGAGAGAAACGAAGACAGAGAGATGATGGCAGAGACAGAAACAGAGACAGACAAACATAAAGACAGAAGGATACAGACAGAGAGAAAGAGAGAGGAGTGAGAAGACTTAAAACGAGTGAGTAGAAGAGTTTCTTTTTGTAAACATATTCACTGAACTGATTCTGGCGAGACTGAGGTCGAAAAATGAGAGATAAAGAAAAAATGAAAACAAATGAAAAAAATAGAAGAAAGAAGAACATGAGGACCAGAATGAGGATAAGAAAGATGAAAATAGAGATAAAGAAGAACAAGAAAGAAGAAAGGAGAAACAGAGAGAGAACAAATCGATAAACGAGGCATGAACGAAGGGGAGAAAAAGGCCTAATCAAAAGAATAATATTAGTAAATGGCAGAGCAACAAGAAGCCCAGATGGCCGCTTTCCCAGGGGAGAGGGGAAACGCGGAGAGAATCGCGGTGGGAAATGAGGGAAAAAAGAGAGATAAAAGACAGGAGATACGAAAAGAGGGGAAAAGGAGGGGATGAGGGAGAGAGAGAGAGAGAGAGAGAGAGAGAGAGAGAGAGAGAGAGAGAGAGAGAGAGAGAGAGAGAGAGAGAGAGAGAGAGAGAGAGAGAGAGAGAGAGTCTGTGTAGATATGTTTGTGAGTATAAAGAGATGCGTGTTAACCTGTGTGTGTGTGTGTATGTGTGTGTTTGCGTGTGTAAATAGATAGACAGATATAGAGAGAGAAAAAGAGAAAGAGAGAGAGAGAGAGGAACAAATAGGTGACAAATAAAGGAGAGAGATAAAGGAAGGGGGGGGGGGGGGTGACCAAGGGGAATAGATGCGCAAATGAGGATTAATAATCGATTAATTACTGAGAAAGAAAATTGTTAGACGAGAATCAAGAAACTAATCAGCACCTGAAGCGAAACAAAAAGCAAAGAATGACAGATATGTTGAAATACAGACAAGAACTAAAGAAAAAAATCGTAATTGGATAAAAAAAACGAAAAAATAAATAACCTCGGGCAAGGAGTAGCCAAAGCAAGCAAACGCCCCCAAAGTACAACATCCAAGTATG
>NC_061839.1:9766131-9768631 GCF_019202785.1 Penaeus chinensis
TTCTTCTTCTTCTTTTTCTTTTTCTTCTTTTTCTTTTTCTTTTTCTTTTTCTTTTTCTTCTTCTTCTTCTTTTTCTTTTTCTTCTTTTTCTTTTTTTTTCTTCTTCTTCTTCTTCTTCTTCTTCTTCTTCTTCTTCTTCTTCTTCTTCTTTTTCTTATTATTATTATTATGATTATTCTCCTTCTTCTTCTTCTTCTTCTTCTTCTCCTCTTCCTCTTCCTCGTTCTCCTCATCCCTTCTCTCTCCCTCTCCTCTACCTCCTCCTCCTACTCCTCCTCTTCCCCTTCCTCCTCCTCCTCCTCTTCCCCTTCCTCCTCCTCCTCTTCCTCCTCCTCCTCCTCATCCTCCTTCTCCTCTTCCCCTTCCTCCTCTTCCTTCTCCTCTTCCTCCTCCTTCTCCTCCTCTTCCTCCTCCATCTCCTCTTCCCCTTCCCCCCCCCCACCCCCCGCCCAATATCAGCACACGCAAGACTCCTTCGCCGGCCACCCGCTTATTGCTACATCTGTCGATCGCGTCCTATTATCTCATTTGCATATCGACCGCGAATTCTTTTATCTCTCTCGTGTAACTAACGGTGCCTGATTTTTTTTTTTTTTCTCTTTTTTTGTTTTTTTTTTGGAAGTTTGAAGTTTTGGATGGCAAGAGTGAGTTGTTGTTGTTGTTGTTGTTGTTGTTGTTGTTGTTTCATTGATGTGGTTTTAGTAGATGTAGTGGTGGGGGGGGGGGAGGGGGAAGGGGGAGAGTGGGGGAAGATAGGCTGGAGAGGGAGGGTTAATATTTCTATACTTATTACGTTTTTTTCTCTCCCTCTCTCTTGTGTGTTTATATTCTGTACTCGTTCCTCCCTTTCCTCCTTTTCCTCATCTTTATCAATGGTATTATAAACATCATAATTCTCGTTAGTGATACAATATCATCATTATATCATTATCTTATCACAATTATCATAACCCTCATTTACTATCATCATCACCATTATCGATCCCACTGACATTATCATAACAGTCATCATAATCATCATCACTATTGACTGCATTATCAGTATCACAGTAATAACAAAATTAACAGTGCAAACACCTGTAATTGAGTACAGTAATGGCCATTAATAGTGACGTAATAGTGGCAGCTTTAAACGTTAAGTCTTGTTTAATGTTGCGTTTATTTCGAAGGCATGATTGGTAGAGTGATTATCCTCTTTGTTATTGTTATGATTATTATGATTATTATTATCATAATCATTATTGTTATTATTACTATTATTATTATCATCATCATTATTATTATTATTATTGTTATTATTATTATTATTATTATTATTATTATTATTATTATTATTATTATTTTGTTGTTGTTGTTGTTGTTATCATTATTACTTTTATTATTATTGTTGTTATTATTATAATTGTCATTACTATTGTCATTACTATTAATCATTATCACTATTATCATCCTTATTATCATTGTTATTATCGCTATCATTTTTACTATCATTATTATCATTAATAATAATAATGACGATAATAATAATATTATTATCATTATTATTATCATTATTATTATCACCATTACTATAATAATTATTAGCGTTACTATCATTATCATTATAATCGTTATTATCAGCAGCAGCATTACCAATAGAATGATAATTGTTATCCAGTTATTATCATTATATCACTGTTACTATTATCCTTGTTTTTATCACTATTATCATTATCATCACTATTTTAATAATAATAATAAGTAGTATAATCATTAATACTACTGTCATAAACATTATTATCATCATTAACATTATTACGACTCTCACTATTACTCTCAAAAATACCATTACCGGCACGAAAGAGCTAACATATAGTTATTAAAACCGTAACAACTTAAACATCTAAATCCTCACCATCTCAATGCCCTTATCATTGACGTTGGGTCGGTTAACATCTCTAATGTTACGAAAGGTCACGAAATCCCATGTTACGTAAGAATAAGAATTTTCCAAATGGCTTGTGAGGTTGAGTTAAAATACGTGTGCATTGTCTTGTTTCTTTTGTTATGTAGGTCAATGATACGTACGTGAGGGAGGAACTGTGTTGTGGGATAAAGGATGAAGTTGTATGTTTGGTTGTTGATAATGGAAAGCTGTTTGTTGTTGTTGTTTTGTTGTTGTTTTGTTGGTTGGAAAGAGTCTATTTTTTTATGCTTATGCTCTTTCTTTGTATCTCTCTGTGTATCTCTTTCGTTCTCTCTCTCTCTCTCTCTCTCTCTCTCTCTCCCTCTCTCTCCCTCTCTCTCTCTCTCTCTCTCTCTCTCTCTCTCTCTCTCTCTCTCTCTCTCTCTCTCTCTCTCTCTCTCTCTCTCTCTCTCTCTCTCTCTCTCTCCCTCTCTCCCTCTCCCTCTCCCTCTCCCTCTCCCTCTCCCTCTCCCTTTCTCTCTCTGTCTCTCTCCTATATACATTTTTATTCTTTTTTTCTTTTCTTTTTTGGTGGGGGCAAGGGGGAGCAGAATA
>NC_061839.1:9783631-9788631 GCF_019202785.1 Penaeus chinensis
TGTGTGTGTGTGTGTGTGTGGGAGCGTAAGTGTGTGTGAGTGTGTGGTTGTAAGTGTGTGTTGTGTGTGTGGATGGATGTAAGTGTGTAAGTTTGTGTTGTGTGGGTGTTCTGTGTGTATATGTGTCTGTGTCTAGTTGGATATGTGTGCGTGTCAGTAAGTGAGCGTCTGTGTTTGCATATGTGTGTGTGTGTGTGTGCCTGTGCTTGTATGTGTATTTGTATCTGCATGTACGCGTGTGTGCACCAAATTGTATTCGAAAGTTCATATACACAGCGTCCATTATGCCCCCTCACGCCAGCCATTGAAATACAATGACCCTCGACTTGCTCCGCAGATGCCACGCACTTGCTGATCACTTCTGCGCCTCAGGGAAGAGTTAAGAAAAAGGCATCGGGGAAGTGAGCAGATCCTTTCCGCGAATCAATATATCCCCTTCGAAAAATATAAACATAAATATAAATATAAATATAATTATGTATATATATATGTGTGTGTGTGTGTGTGTGTGTGTGTGTGTGTGTGTGTGTGTGTGTGTGTGTGTGTGTGTGTTTACATCATTCCTTTTTTCCGTATCAAATATCTAAAATAGATTTCGATATCGGGGTGTAAGCTTATCATATTTTACCAGCTACTTTTTATTCTACCAATGTTTATTGACATTGGGAAACGACCTCAAATGTGAGTGTTTTTGTTGTTTTTTGTATTTTTGAAATTATTTTAGTAATAGTAACTACGATAAGGATAATGATGATAATAATATCTATGACCATTAAGTAGTAGTAGTAGTAGTAGTAATATGAGTAGTAGTAGTAGTAGTGGTAGTATCATTATTATCATAATTATTACCAGTACAATTATTATCATTACTTTTATCATTATCGTTCTTATTATTACTATCATCATTATCATCATTGTTTTATAATTATCATTATCATTATTATAACCATTATTACCAATATAGCTGATAAATAAAGAGGTTTGGAAAAAAAAATCAGGCCTATTTTCCTGTATACTTTCCAGAGATTTGTCTTGTACCCTAAAGTTAACGCATTCTGCATATGAAATCTCTCACGATTTTGGACTCTGTAGCCTTGGGGGGAAGAGAGTGCTATGAGGCTCTTGAATAATGCAAAGCTTCAAGAAGAACTTATGTTCCTTTTTCTAGAGTTTTAACATTAAAACGTCAAAGTACTGAATAAGAGACACAATCCTTTCGAATTTTTTTCAAAGTTATTCCTATATATATATAATTTTTTTTTTATGTTTCTTTCCTTCTCTCTCTCTCTCTTTCGCTCTCTCTCTCTCTCTCTCTCTCTCTCTCTCTCTCTCTCTCTCTCTCTCTCTCTCTCTCTCTCTCTCTCTCTCTCTCTCTCTCTCTCTCTCTCTCAAACTCTCTCTCTCTCTCTCCTTTCTCTCCCTCCCTCCCTCTCTCTCTCTCTCTCTCTCTCTCTCTCTCTCTCTCTCTCTCTCTCTCTCTCTCTCTCTCTCTCTCTCTCTCTCTCTCTCTCTTGAGTGGGACGCTTCTAAGGATCTATTATCTTTGTCTTTGATAGATAACTGTTAATGAGATAACAGTAAATAGTTTGAGTAAACAATAATTGGCTTACTATGGCTCCAAAACATCTTGCTTTGTTTTTCTTTGTTATTTAAACAATTAAACTAATCTTAAGAAGCAATAACAACACAGCTGAGTTTTATACATCACAAAGACCTAGTCCCCTACAGTTTAAACACATTCTAAATCGGTCAAGAACAAACATGCAAATACACATCACAAACAAAGAGCACAATACTGAGAAAGGGAGAGGCAGGGGCAGACAGACAGGCAGACAGGAGGAAAAACATTAAGAAGGGAAACTGAGAGTAAAAGAGAGAAAGAGAAAGAGAGAGGCAGAGGCAGACAGACAGGCAGACAGGAGGAGAAACATTCAGAAGGGAAACTAAGAGTAAAAGAGAGAAAGAGAAAGAGAGAGACAGATAGACAGACAGACAGAAAGACAGAAAGACAAAAAGACAGAAAGACAGATAGCCAAAAAGACAGGCAGAAACAGAGACAGACAGACAGAAACAGACATAAAAAGACAGACATGCTACCAGTCGGGCAGACAGACAGAATAGAGAGATAGAGAGCGAGAGATACAGAGAAAGAGAGAGAGAGAAAGAGAGAGAGAGAGAGAGAGAGAGAGAGAGAGAGAGAGAGAGAGAGAGAGCAGATGAGGCTTAAAATCCGAGCTCTGTTGACCCTTTACAAGTTGTGCTTGTTTACACAGGCTTATTCTTCCAGGGGAGTGCCTGTGGGAGTGGAGGTGAAGGAGAGGGAGAGATCAACTTCTTAATCTCATTTCTCCGCATCGTTTCGTCGTTTTTGTTTAGTTTTTCCTTTTTCTATATAATACACAGTATGAAGAGCATGTCAATATTAGTATTAGATTTTTGAGAATTGTGGTACTCCGTGCGGGTAAAGTTTTGATCCCTTTCGCGACAAAAGAATATTGTGTGATATTCCTAAAATATGCATGCAAATACGGTAGTTCATTATAGCACCTAAAATGAACATAACGTTTCTATAAACCCCCATTTTCCCCCCATGCGATTTCTCAGCGACTTCCAGCATCAACAAGATTATTGCTCCTCGGAAAAGAAGAAAAAAGTTATCACACAAGATCTCAAAACTTGCTAACAATGTCATTCAAATATCAGCGGATCAGGGATTAAGGAGCCTGTTAATTACGTTAGTTTGTTCATATAACCCGTTTATATTACGAAAGTTTCCCTGCTTTCTTCACTGCCCATAAAACTTCTTGATGACCTTAGGCTACTTAACTTCCTGTCATGTCAGTGTCATAAAAAAAAATGTTGGAAAATATCATTCGAAAGATAATTCTGTCTTTGTTAGCTTTATATCTCCTTTTATATATCTATATGTAAAGCTTTGTCTTGCTCGTTTTTAAAACTAATTATAGATCTTATAGTGGTAATCTTTGGTTTGTTCTACTCAAGACTTGGTCCTATCCTCCGTTTTCTTTTGGTTCCAAGCCTTTCTTCTAGTTTGCTTCTTCTGTAAAACTGTTATAACACCCCATCCAACCTTCCTTCCCTCTCCCCCTCCTTCCTCCTCCTTCCCTCTCTCTCCCTCCCACTCCCTCTCTCCCTCCCACTCACACCCTCCTTCCCCCTTCTCTCCCTCCCTCTCCCTCCCTCTCCCTCCCTCTCCCTCCCTCTCCCTCCCTCTCCCTCCCTCTCCCTCCCTCTCCCTCCCTCTCCCTCCCTCTCCCTCCCTCCCCCCCCCCCCTCCCTCCCTCTCGGCCTCCCTCTGAAGATTATGACCCTCGTTAATTAGTCCCATTAAACTATTAGTGCGATCCCTTACAACGTAACGGACATTAATTATACCCCTACCTCCCGCGCCATGTTCCTCAAATCATTAATTAGGGCATTTAGGTCGTTTATAACGCGCCTACGATTACTAATCACCTGCCCCCCTCCTCCCCCCCCCCTTCCCATAGATCGTCAGACTTGCTAACAATGTGTTTCGAAATATACAGATTAAATGTATATAATATGGTCTGTGGTTTCTTGACGTCACAATTTTCTGCTAATTATACCCGTGGAATCATTAAGCTTAATGACTCACTAAAGCCTTCTCATTAGTCCCATTCGTGGATAATGAGTTGTATTATGTCCTGCAGCCGTTTTGGCACATGCACGATTCAATTATGACACGACATGACATGACATTTCCGCCTTGGAGTGACACGTTTCCCTCTGCATGACAAGACGGAACTGATGCTTCATGGAAACGTCAAAGGAATCGTCAAGCCAATTAATTATTCACGCGTTGAAAAATGTTGAAATGCATTGTGTTCCAGAGGATTCAATGATGTTGAAAAATATTGTGTATATTAAAAAAAAAATACATATTAAAACCTACAAAAATAACAATATACTAAACCATAAAATTGTAAGCCACCTACAACAACAACAACAAAAAATTGTCTATAATTCTGTTTTTTATTGTTCTCACGTATCGTTTTAATACTGAACCACAATGGGGAAAAAAAAAATAAGAAAATATTATTAAAAAATAATTTGTAACGCCTCACCTCAATACATCTTAAGGATAAAAAAAAAAAAAAACCTTCGTCTTGGATAAAAGATAAAAACCTGATAAAACCCCAAATCCTTTAAGATCCTGGCGGTTTCTCTCTCCTCTTTATGCACCAAAAGGATTTCCCATTACCTACAAGGGTTGCCAATCCATCAAGCTCAAGTCTACCTACCCCTTACCTCTTTCTCCCCCCCCCCCCCCTACCACCACCCCCTCCCTGTTTTTTTTATGTAATCTTCTTCTTTTCGTCTACGTTATCGTGCTGTCCCTGCTGTCCTATTTTCATTCTTATTCTTCTTCTTGTTTTAAATTCTTCTCCCCCTTCCTTCTTCTTCTCTTCCCTCTAAGCTACGCCCCCTATATCTTTTTTTTCTTGTTCCTTCTATCTCGTCTTTTCTTTCCTTTTCTTTCTCTTTCTCTTCTGTCTTTTCCTCCTCCTTCTTGTCTTTCTCTTTTTACTTCCTTTCCTCTCTTTCATATTTACTTTTATCTTGCTCTTCCTTTTCCTCCCCTCCCCTCCTTCCCTTATTATTATTTTTCTTTCTCCTCCTCCTTTTTCTCTTCCCCTTCTTATTATTATTTTTTCTTTCTCCTCCTCCTTTTTCTCTTCCTCCTCGTTCTTTTCCTCTTCTTTTTCTCTTCCTTCTCTTATTATTATTTTTCTTTCTCCTCCTCCCCCTCCTCTTTCTCTTCCTCCTCGTTCTTTTCCTATTATTTTTCCTCTTCTTCCTAATCCTCCCCCTTCTCTTCCCCGTCCTCCTCTTCTTTTTCTTCCTCTTCTTCATTCTTGCCATCCTACACCATCTACTCCTTTACTAAATCCCTCCGCTTTCTCCCCCTTCTTCTCCCCCCCCCTCTTCTCCTTCTCATCCTCTTTTTCTCCTCTTCT